>NC_141158.1:89058424-89359614 GCF_053477565.2 Lygodium microphyllum | reverse complement strand
TGTAATCTCAATGTCCTAACTTACATTACCCAAGTATGCATTAGCCCTTGTAATCTCAATCGTCATGCCCACTTGGAATACAACCCTGATTTCTATGATTGGCTTATGCCAAAGTAGATAGCACTATACTGCGCTCAAGTGTCCTTGCCTCTTCGATGTCCAATCCTAAGAAGGATTCTCATCATTTCCTAAGGGGGGAGGAGGTAAGGTGATTAGGTGATTAAAGGGGGGGAAGGTGACAAGAAAAAAGAAGGAAACAAAAAGCCTTAATCAGAGTTAAAAGCAAGAAAGAATAGAAAGGGTTGGAAGAAAATGTCGAAAATGTTTTGGAATGAATAGGTTGTTGTTCAAAATATTCATGTCTTTAATTCAGCTTGTTCATTCTCTTCATGGAAGCAAAATTGATTTCTTGCTTACAAAAAGTCATTTGAGAAATACTAATGTTGGATTATGACGAATGACAGGTACCCACAATGGCGGGGCAAGATAAAGATGGCAAGCTTCCTTTTATGGAAGAAGAGTAGACTAGGTATGGCCTAAGTCTCAAGACAAGGGGCTTTAGCCATTTCACCTTCAAACATACACTAAACCTAGACGAAACCATCCTGGAGGAGCCGATTGTAAAGCAACTAGTAGACAAATGCACCCTCTGGAAGTACATGGAGAAAGTAGGGCAAGCAATTGACTACAGGATGTGCACAGAGTTTTTGAGAAGCTTTGATGATGAAAGAAACTGTGGCACGGTAACAGTCACGACAGGAGGAGAAGAATGCCAAATGGAGGTGCCCCTAATTGCTACAATGGTGGAGAAGGCCCTAGGTTTGTCCCCTAAGAGAGAAAAATGCCATCGAAGGGATGTGTACACAATGTTGGGTGTGAGTGAGAATGAGGTGCACACGGTGGATAGGATAAGTCTATCAGACATCCCAAACCTAGAAGTGAGGATGCAAGCAAAGATGGCCCATGCCCTCTTCTCGGGACAGAGGTACAACACATTGATGAATAGTATTGGCAATGCCACTACTGGAGAGCATAGCTACAGGGTCCTCTGAAGAAGTGAATTGGAATGGGTTTGTCTTAAAAACCATCAAGACCTCGATGCCATCTTAGCCACAAGTGTAACACTAGCAGGAGGGGAGTCCCCAGCCTCAACGGCTAGATTAGCGTGTAAGAAGCCTGCCTCCAAGGCCTCCATGATCAGATTTGATGGAGTCTTAACAGCTATCATCCAAGAGGCCATAAAGGAGGCAGAAGGAGTTGAAGAGGAGGTAGGAGAGACACCCCAATAGTCGTCGCGCCCTAATGCAGAGCAATTCAGTGAGAGAACCATCAGCGAAGACCAGGGAGAGTAAGAAGCGCAGGCTACCCAGAAGGAGGCCAAGGCACAAGAGAAGAAGAAGGCCACAAAGCCCCAACAACAAAGGAGAGAGGAGATGACAAAGGAAGAATGGGCGGAGCTAAAAAGAGCTCAAAAAGAATCCAAAAGGGCAGAAGAAAAATGAAGGCAAAAAAAGGAGGAAGAAATGAAGAAAGCGAGAGAAGAATCACAAAGAGCTGAGGAGGAGAGGAGAAAGAGAGCGGAAGAAGAGGCTAAGGAGCTAAGGAGAAAGGAGGATGAAGACATGGTAGAGGCCATGCACATGTCTATAGAGGAGGCCCACAGTGCAAAAGAGATGGCCACCTTGAGCCCACAGCACAAAGGCGAACCAAGCGGCAATGCAGGAGCGGCCCCTGTTGTTGCAAGAAAGGGAAAGGCCCCACTCCATCCCCTCCCTTCGACTCTCACATCTCAAACTGCCACCACCACCTCCACAACACAGGAGCTAGCGCCTGCCATGGACACCACTCAGCTCATGTCCATGATGTAGTTCTTAGTCACAAAAGTACAAGAGATAGTGCTAGGGGCAGGAGCCAAAAGATCGGCTACTGCAGCAAACACAAACTCTAGGCAAGACCCAAAAAGGCAAAGGTTGGAAGCATCCATCACCACCCCTAGCTGCGAAGTACGATGCCTATGTAGCTGAACTCCTAACCTAGCTAGAGAAGGCTAAGGAGGAAAAGAAGGCTGCGGTTGCAGAACTAGAGGCCGAAAGAGAAGTTTCCATGGCTCTAAGGCTAGAGATAACACAACAAGCCGCGAAACATCAAAAAGAAATTCAAAACCTGAAAGAGCAACTCATTGCCAAAGAAAAGCAAGCACAAGAGAATGAAGATCGCCTAAGGCAAAGGCTGGAGGATGAAGCCCAATACCTAGTGGTGAAATAGTGGGACCATAAATGGCTCATCCAACAATACACTGAGCTCCAACAACAAATGGCACGGGTGGAAGTGATGTATGCAAAACTATGGGAGAGCTAGCGGGAAGGGGACTAGGCATCAAAAGAACGACGCCAAGAATAGGAGGATGCCCTAGTATTCAGGCTGTGGTTAGCCATGGAGGAGCAAGGAAGGTTAGAGAGAGAGATAGGAGTTGTGTTGAAGGAGAAGGAAGGGGCCATAAAAGAAGTCACCATGAGCCTGTATGACAACCTGTAAAATGCCTAGTAGGAAGTGGAGGGACTAATGGCCATGGCCATGACTGAAAGAAAACTACATCTAGTGGAGCTAGAGAGCCATGCACAAATTACTGAAGATCTATCAAAAAAGCTCACAAAGGCCCGCCAATAGTTCTCTGTGGCTAATCAAAGTAGAAGAATAGCCAAAGAGCAGCTAAACCACCGAGATAAAGAGAAGACCCAAATGCTAGAGGTGTGGGATGCGGGCAGCAGCAGGTGATGCTATCTCAGGAGATGGAAAGGGGTAAGGAAGATCTGGAAGAGAAGGCATAGCAGTGGGAGAGGCACAACTTTGAAAGAGTGCGAGGGTTGACAGAGTGCCTGGCAGTGGCGGAGTGCTAGAGGGTGCTCGCATAATCTAGAGCTGAGGTCACTAAACTGTGCTCCATCACATAGAGGCAAGCTTTCTTGAGCACAATGCTTCATGTCACACAAGTTGAAGGCAAGGATTCGGTGGAGAGAATGGAAAGGAAACTGGAGTTGACAACCAGAGCTTTAAGGTATGGCCTGCAAGACCATGCACTCCCAATCGGCACAAGCATAACCAAGGAGCAATAATGTAGCTACTTGCGACAAGCTAGCCTCTCCATTGATGAGCTAAGGGAACTTGGATTCAAGGAATAAGAGCAGCCCCATCCACCCCTAGTCCAACCCACAATGGAACAAGACACCGAGGAAGGGCTGGAACTCGAAGAAGAACTGCAAATCAGAGAGCCCATTGTCTGATCTACCCCCAGAAGAGCCAGAGGGTGACCAGGTTCCCAAGCACGTCATTGCTACGAGAAGAAGAAGACGAGAACTTGCTCCTAGTGCCCAGGTTCCTGAGCGCGTCATTGCTGCAAGAAGAAGAAGACAAGAACTCATGGAGCAAGCCAGCAAAGAGTGCAAGTATAGCCACAACAGCTTCCTAATGGCCCATACCACGCAAGGAGCTGACTATCTGGCAACAACAGGAGCTCCAATCCCGATCCTTCGAGTTCTCCTTCCTCTACCCACGAGCCTTGGGCTGAGTCTTACCTCTAGAGGTAGTAGAAAGGATCATTTGTTTGGGCAATACTTTAGCGAACCGATGAGTCGAGGAGCAGAGCATTGTATTCACACAATGGAGGCAAGAACCCACGAATTACTGGCAGGATAAGGTCTACCATGTTCCCAAAACCGTCCAAGGCTATGAGGTCTAGCCAAAGTGGCAGAGGAGGATTTGGGATACCAATTTTGATGCATGGACGACCTTCTGCGGCATGCTACTAGAGGAACAAAATGATCCTATCTACATGCCCTACCCTCGCACACATGGAGTGGATTACGATAGGGGGGTGCATGGCAAGTAGGACTTCCCAAACATCTACAATGTCAACGCAGCAACCCCCGAGGAATGCATGACCTTTAAAGCGGGGGACTTGTGCCCATCCATCAACCGCTTCCTCGAGGATCTCTCTTCTTGCCTGGACTTAGCCTTCATAACTACTTGTAATTACCTTAGGACCATTAGGTTTTTGCTTAAACAAAATCCAATAGCTCAGGAAGCCCACCTTCCCCCACTCTTTTTTGACATTAACCTAGGAATAGATAATTGTGCTATGGCTAGGAGGGAAAACCTTCTTCCCTCTTTTTGTATGAGGATCCTTGAGGATATGAGCGATAGCCACTTTACGAGTTGGTGCAATCATCATTTCTTGTCAATCACACCTCTTAATGCAAAGGCTAGTATCAAGGAATACCTACAGAGCTATGCCTTTTTTACTAAGTCCTAAGACCACCCCTTGCATCAAAATTTCGGCTATAATCATCTACTTTTAAAAAAAACAAAAGGGGGAAAAAAGGAAAAAGAAAAAGAAAAAAACAAACAAACAAACAAAGAAAAAGTGGAAACACTGAACCCCCCAAAAGCACCTTGAGCACCACAATCATTGCACCTAGGGTTTCCATACCTAGCCCTGTCGTCCCTCACTACACATGCTTAGGGCACATCAAGGGTAGGACATTCTCCCAGACCTGTCTCCCTAAGTGATGTACCACACATACAACGATGCACAAACTAAGTCCTCAAGTGTGGGACACCACTGAGGGCTTGCATAAGGTACCCATCTCCCAATTCCACAAGCATGCACACCACACACCACATGGTAGAGTAGACACCTAAGTAGTGCACCTTCTTTTCTTTCCAAGTACAAACAAAGGCCCCATCATCCATGCAATACGCCCCTGGCCCCTACCACCTTAACCGGGCGATCCGTTCTCCCCAAGTCCAATTCCCCTGGGACCCCATCAACATCGACTTACATGTCCATGTTTCCTCATCAAACCCTTGCCAGCTAAAAAGGCAAGCATCCTGGAACTAGCCCTTGCCTAAGAAAGGGACCATCTTAGACAATAATGTCACCACGCAAGGGCAACAAAGCAGGGGCAGACCACAATAGCCCTAGTCAAAAAGTGAATGAAGAAGCTCATTTGGAACACCGCAAGAGAAGGCAATTGTTGCAGAAGGCCAAGGGAGAGATCCATCCAACACGATATTCAATTTTAAAGATGGATCTATCTACCCACCATCCTCCAAGTAGGAATCCATCCAACACCATATTCAATTTTAAAGATGGATCCACCCATCCGCCTCTCTCCATGCATGGATCCATCCAACTTTATCTTCAATTTCAAAGGACGAATCCTCTCAATACTAGCAGCAAAAAAGGACCCGCCCTAGCTTTATCTTCAATTTCAAGGGCCCACCATCCCCCACAAGGGCTTGTATACAAACTCAAAAAAGCCATTTGGCTACACCCATCCCACCTTCCAACTACTACACATCAGTGCCATGGGACTGGCACTAAGCTAGGAGAGGGGTAATGTTAACCTCAACACAAGAAGAAAGAGAAAAAAAGTGGAAAAGTGCAAGTCGGGACCTAAAAGAGGTAGCCTAAGAGGAAATCAGACACAATGAAAAAGACAAGAAGGAGAACGACTAAAAGCATAAGAGCGGCATCAAAAATCAAATCAAGGCAAAAGCACATTTTTAAATACAAGACGCCCCCGAAACTGTTGTAAAAGAGTGCAAGGCTCCCTCCTGTGCAAATTGTAAGAGTAGATGGGCGGTAGGAAGGAAGCTAGGAAGATAGGAGGACAATGGACAAAAGGGCCTAGACCATGGCCAGCTATGTAAAAAGGGGATGACTGCCCAAGGGAAAGAGGGTTTTGTATATAAAGTCAAAAAGTGAATGAGAAGCTCATTCTTGGCATGTGACAAAAAGCTTATTCTTCTTCTTCTCTTGTCTTGTCTTCTTACTTGTGCTTGAGTGAGGGAGTGAGGGGGTGTGAGAGAGTGAGGGAGTGAGTGTGTGAGAGTGAGGGATCAAGGAGAAGAAGCTCCCCATCTCCTCTCTTCATCTTCTTCTCTTTTCTTCCCTTCTCTTGTCTCGTGCGGCTAATGGAGGATGGAGCCTGATAGAGAGGAATTGAGGTTGTTTGAGCTTGCCTCAAGGATCTGGAGCTACTGGCATGCAAGAAAGAGGAGGGTACTCAATCGAGCATCAAGGTAAGCTCACTACACCCCATGGGTAGGGATAACACATTGGCTATGTGAGAGGTAGCCATTAGTGCTCGCTTGAAATGCTTGAACAATAAATGATTCGTGGGTCTTGGTAATTGCACCTCTACAGTAAGGTAGACACTTCCCCTAGGTAGTAGCGCACTTTTTTTCTTTTTAGATACAAATAAAGACTGCAAACCACCAACTTCAGAGACCCCGTCATCCACTCCTTGGCCTCCACCATCTCAACATTTTGATCAACTTCTCTCCAACGACTAATCCCCAAGAGGCCCCATCACCATCAACTCACCAACCACCCTTCATATCACCAAGCCCTCATCAACACAGGCACACAAGTGCCATGGGACTGGCACTCGTCTAGGAGGGTGATAATGTTAACCCTAGTTTAAGATGGAGAAGAAGAAGTCCAAAGAAGATGCAGACGCAAAGGAAGAAGCAAGAAGGGAAATGGCCAAAAGCGCAAGGGCGGTCTCAAAGGCTAAGTCAAAGGCAAAAGTGCATTTTTAAATGTAAAAGGCACCCCTAAAACTTTTATAAAAGAACGCCAGGCTCCTTCCTATGCAAATTGTAAAGAGTAGATGGGCATAGGTAAAGATAAAGGGCAACTAGAAGGGAATGGGAAAAAGGGGATCTTGCCACAAGGCCGGTCATGTAAAAGGGATGGGTGCCCAAAGGGATAAGGGTTTTGTGTATAAACTCAAAAGTAAATAAGAAGCTCATTCTTTGGTGTGTGGCTAAAGTGGACTCTTCTTCTTCCCTTCTTCTCTCCTTCTTGCTTGCTTGTGTGTGCTTGAGACAAGGAGTGTGAGAGTGTGAGGGAGTGAGTGTGTGAGGGTGAGGGATCTTGGATAAGAAGCTTTCCATCATCTCCTCTCTTCTTCTTCTTCTTCTTCTTCTTCACGACTATGCAGGATGGAGCTTGGAGGTGGAGGCTTGAGGATGCTGGAGCTTACATCACGAATTGTGGAGCTACCGGCTTGCTTGAAGGAGGAGGCTACTCATTTGGGCATCAAGGTAGCTCTCACTACACTCTGGTAGGATGGAAAGCGTATCGACTAGGTGAGAGATAGCCATTTGTGCTCTTTTGAAATGCTTGAAGCAATAAGTGGTCCATGGGTCTTGGCAGTTGAGCATGAGCTCCCTCTACATACTCAAATGTGATGAATTCCATAAGTGGTAAACCTTACTTAGATGAAGGTGGAGGCTATATACATTCCATCTAAGAACATTAATATTTTGCAACAATTCATCCGAATGTTTCCTCATCTATAGCAAACTAGGGATTCTTCAACGGAGTGGTGCTTCATGTGCTTTTCCTAACAAATTTTATTTTCATACATAGAAAAAATACCTGGAAAAACTCTAAAAGATGGGATGCTTAGCTTAGCATCTGTTTATTTCTTAATGTCCAATGATTTCTTATAGTTTCTAGATGCAATGTGTCAATCATTATTAGTGAGCGCTTACAAATGACATTAAAGTGGTGCAAAATAATCTTGGAAATTTAGCAAAGTTTATATGAATAGTATATGTATCATAAATAGCTGGAAAAAAAATAGAAAGAAGCAACTAACTCTGTGTAAGAGTGTTTTAAACGAGCAAGTTCTTTCTAGTCTCTAAAATAAAGAACCTTTGAATAGATGCAAGAGTAGAAGATAGAGACTAGAATCCTGAATATTGTACATAAGACCTTCAAGGATAAGATCAATAAGTTATTTGGCTTTACACCAAAAAGTAAAAATCAACAACAATTTATTAGATTGAAATGGAAAAATGTCAAAAAAATTTGCATAACTTAAAGGTGATAAGGTTGGAAACATTCAAACTTCAAGATTTGCAATCAAGCTATAAACCAATTCACATTGATTTGTTATGTCAATATTTTGGATCACAAATGTCTTTTATTCAACTTTAATACTAAAGATTGGTTTGCCTAAACTTAGTATTCAAACATGCCTAAATTTGATATTTATACTTGTTTTTATCTTATTTTGCATAACTTAGGTACAACCTATTAAACAAGTGTGTTAGGTGGGGTTTTCTAGGCTCAAACTTTGGCTAAGAAGAAAAATTTCAATTAGCATATGACTAAGAAGTAGTTTTGAGTTTTGGATTGTGTAGTGCATGTGATGGAAAGTAGCAACAAAATGCTTGGTAGAATCAAAATGCACAAGGTCAAAGAGGATCATGATCTTTTAGAGGTAAGGGGAGATCACCTAGAGGCAGAGATGGTCCTTAGAAATCTCATGATTAGTCAAATAGAGACAAAGACTATCATTATTGTGGTAGGTATGGACATATAGCAAAAGATGATCACATAAAAAGCAAGCTAACATGAAAGCAAAAGGTAGACAACATGGTGACTATGTGTCCTTTAGTAATGATACTGATGATCAGTCAGATAGGCTATTTGCTATGCCACATGTATCGAAGGGTATGCCTAAGTAAGGCAAGGCTAATGAAAAGTGGTACATTGACTTAGGTGCCTCAAATCATATAACCCCCCATGATAATGGTTTGATAAGATGACTATAGGATCTCATGGCTATGTATGTATTGGTGATGATATGTAGCATGACATCAAGCATATAAGTGTTGTACTGCTAGTCCTACATGATGGGAAGAAAAAGACTCTATAATATGATGTGTTGCATGTACCATCTATCACTAAAATTTATTGTTTATTAGAAAAATGATAGAGTAAAATTTGCAAGTCTGATTTAATCGAGATGGCTATTTTATTGAAGATTAAGGAAATGGCTACAAGATGATTGCTAAAGGTAAAAGAGATGGCCGGATATTCACTCTGGATGTTTCTATTCCTAAGTTAAAGGCAACCGTGTTTGCTAATGATACTGGAGAAATCACAATTGTGGAAATTTGGCATAAGTGCATTGGACACGTAAACATACAATGCCTAAAAACCATGAAGTAGAAGGAGATTGTACTTGGTTTGCCAAAATTCAAGTGTATGGAGTTAGGACATGTATGCTCTGCTTGCCAGTTTGGGAAGCAAGTAAGACTTTTGTTTATCAAATATGTCAGAAATAGTACTAGACCATTGCAATTGGTGCATTTGAATGTTTGGGATCCGTAATGCATAATGCATCCTTCAGTGGTGCAAGATATTATGTCTCATTCATTGATGATTTCAAAAAATATACTTGGTTGTATATTCTAAAGCATAATAATGAAGTGCTAGATGTTTTTAGGGACTTTAAAACACATGCTAGAAAAGAGTTTGGATGTTATATCTCATGCTTGAGATTTGATGGAGGTGGCGAGTATGTCTCTTGTGAATTTGACAGGCACTTGATTGAGTATGGCATTAAAAGGTAGATTACATATAGTTATATACCACAACAAAATGGTGTGGTAGAGAAGGAAAATAGGGTACTTATGGAAGTTGCAAGAGGCATGCTAAATGAGATGAATTTACCAAGTATTATTGTGTTGAAGCAATTGTAATTGCAGTATATGTCTTAAATAGAACTCCTATAATTGGTATTTATAATCTTACACCATATGAGATACTGTATGGGCACAAATTAGATATCAACCATCTTAAATTCTTTGGATGTATTTCTTATGTACATATGTCAGATGAAAAGAGGAAGAAGTTACATTCAAAGGCTATTAAGTGTATCTTTATTGGCTATGCATTGGATAGAAAGGCTTAGAAATGCTACAATCCGACTACTCATGAGACATTGGTTAGTAGGGATGTAGTATTTGATGAGCTGGCTTCATGGTACGGTGGTCCAAATGTGGTTTTTGATGGACGGACATATGATACTCATGTTGAAATTCATACTATAGATAGTACCACTATTAGTGGGCCTATAGGAGACACACCCTCTACTATTAGTCCATGGACAAGTTGATTACATAGTCATGGTTCTATGTTCACTGAAATGGATATGTCAGTGAGGGGGAGCTTAGATAAAGGAAAATGAAGTAGTTGGTGATGAGTGTTGGTATACAGCCATGGATGAGGAATATGCAACATTGGCTGAAAATGGCACTTGGTATTTGGTCAAGTTGCTTGAAGGCAAAACACCCATCGGCTGTAAATGGGTTTACAAAGTGAAATGCAAAGCAAATGGATCTCTGGAGAGATACAAAAAGTGACTAGTTGCTAAAGGTTATACGTAGCAGTATGATCTTGATTATGAGAAGACTTTCAGCCCAATTGCAAAAATGGTAATCATGAGAACTTTGGCAACATCTAAGGGATAGAAGCTTTGGCAGATGGATGTCAAAAATCCATTTTTGAATGGAGATTTGATCGACAAAGTATATATGGAATAGCCTAAGGGTTATGCACACCCTGATTACCCAAATCATGCATATAGGCTAAAAAAAGGCACTTTATGGGTTTAAATAAGCACCAAAAGCATGTAATGCTTGGATCAACTCATGTTTACAACAACTTGGATTTCAGATGGGAAATGCAAATCATAGTCTGTTCACTAAATAGATAGAGATAGAGTATGTAGTCTTGGTTCTTTATGTAGATAACGATTATTATTGGCGATGATGACCATGGTATTGCTAAAACTAAATCCATGTTATAGGCAGGGTTCAAAGTGAAAGACATGGGAGAGTTGAAATATTTTCTTGGCATTGAGGTAGTGACTACACCTTAAGGAATTTGGCTACTACAAAAATAATATGTTGCTGAAATATGGCTTGATGGGTTGTAAGCCCATGGAAACACCATTAGATTAGAATGTCAAACTTGTGGTTGATGTTGGCAATGAGATAGAGAATGTTACCATGTATAGGAAGATGGTGGGCAATTGATCTATCTCACTATTATCCATCCTGACCTCAATTACTCAATGGGGCCGATTAGCTAGTTTATGTAGAAGCTACATAAGCCTCAATTGGATGTAATTAGGAGGATTATGGGGTATCTGAAGGCTATTTTATGAGTTTAGAAAGCCACTTAAGTTTACAAGTTATACAAAAGCTGATTGGGCAGGTTATGCATACGATAGATGATTAACTAGTGGTTATGCTTTTAGTTTTGGAAGTAATATGGTCAACTAGAGCAATAAAAAGTATCCTACAGTTGCTCTCTCTACCACAGAGGCAGAGTATAGAGATACAACCTTAGTTGCATGTGAAGTAGTTTGGCTCTTGAAATTGTTACATGACTTGGGTGTATAGATTGACAAGAAGGTCACATTGCATTGCGACAACATGAGAAGTATGTGTTGGCTAGCAACCCAGTTTACCATTCTAAATCAAAGCACATAGAAGTTTATTATCACTTCATCAAGGAAATGGTACTTACAGTACGAAAGATAAATCTGCTTCATACGAAGACTAAAGACTAGGTAGTTGACATCTTTATCAAATCACTTGGTAGAGATAAATTTGTTCACTTCAGAGAGCTACTTGGAGTACAATAGTTGACTTGAGCTTGAGGGGGAGTGTTGAGATTCAAGCTCAATATCTACATTGACTTAGTTGTACAAGTATAGCTAGTTATCACCATCTTGTATCTTGTAATAATGAGTTTGTCAAACTTGCCTCAAGTTAGAGGTTTTTGGTCAATTAGTGACCTATTTTCATGCATTGTATGTGTGACAAACTTTGTACCTTTGTGTGTTACTGAATGAATGAATGATGGAAGAAGAGAGAGTACATTACTCTCTGTTCATGGCTCCCATTCTTATATGTCTCTTCCCCTCTCTTTGAACAAGCCATTGTGCCATCACTGTGATAATACTAGCTTTTGAGGGTCTTAATAGTGTAGATTATGAAGAAAACACAATCCACAAACTTCTAGCTAAGTTGCCAATTTAATGAATAGTAGAGGTTGACAATGTGTCATGCATCACATGTTTCCTATTGTCGGGCATCCATAAGAAGATTCCAACTCTTCCCTTCCTTGTGTTTGTGAACTTCTATTGACCATGAATTCTAAAGCTTCTTTATAATCTCCCACTTGATGTTGTGTAGCAAATCCTCAATGAAGGCCAAGCTCACCACCTATACACATTGTAATATTCTTTATCAAATGTATCACAAAAATCCATACTACTTCTACCATTAAGATCCAATTGTACCATTACTCTCAAAAGTATTATAAATATCATATTAATTATACCACTATTACCACATTGTTTGGTCCTCTCTAGTATAGAAGACCGTGGCTAGAAAGGCCTACCCCATTAGCTACACTATATGGGATTAGGTTAGTATATGCTTGAGTCTACATTATGATATTATACCTACAAATTTCTAAGCAAGGGGCTACCTGGGTAGAACCATATTTTTTGATCCATGTGAGTGGAAATTGTAGGTGATAAGGAAATAAAATGACAATATTCAAAGAGGCTCATAAGAATTGATGATGACTTGCAAACATGCTATCTATGAACTAACACAAAATTTGTAAGTTATATGCTTTTAGCTCCATTTAACTTTATGATTTAGTAAAGTATAAATTGCTAAAAATTAAGTTGTTTTTGGTGAATCAAAAGCACTAGTAAGCGATTCCATTAAATCCTTACTCATGAAAGTATTAAAATGACATATAGGTGACGACATTTTATGGCCGAAAATATGACCTAAATTCCCATCCCATCAAACAATACTAAACAATAGCAGATTAGGACAATGTTCAATCGAGTACATGATCAAATGCTCATCACTTGTTTATTCATATGCAACCCATCATGACACTATCTAACTAAATTCACAACCAAGTGCCCATCCATATTAGGTGGAAGGCAAGGTGTCACAATCAAAATGACACCTATATGTCGAGCTCATGACATAGTGCCAAGTCGATTGTAACATACAACATCAGTAATGTCACACCTGAGTCCCCCCCCCCTCTCTCTCTCTCTCTCTCTCTCTCTCTCTCTCTCTCTCTCTCTCTCTCTCTCTCTCTCTCTCTCTCTCTCTCTCTCTCTCTCTCTCTCTCTCTCTCTCTCTCTCTCTCTCTCTCTCTCTCTCTCTCTCTCTCTCTCTCTCTCTCTCTCTCTCTCTCTCTCTCTTTGTGCACCACATGTGGCCCCTACCCCAAGAGCCCACTTGTGGGCACCCACCTACGAGCTGCCACCCCCTGGGTTGTCATGTCTTGAGCTGAGTAGGCAGGGAGAAAGCACAGTAGGGTGCAATGCCACCACCTTCATTGGGTAGGGTCGTTGCAAGGTTTCCCTACAGCCACAGGCCACAAGTCCACAAGGCCACAAGGCCACTATACCGCCGTTGCAGACCACCACAAGGCCGCTGAAGTTGCCTTCTCGAGCCGCTACAATCACCACCACCGCAATCATCGTAGTTGTTGCCATCCCAATCGACACTACCGTTGTGGGCCATTGTCACACCATTATATATATATATATATATATATATATATATAGAGAGAGAGAGAGAGAGAGGGAGGGAGGGAGGGAGAGTGTGAGTGTGAGTGTGAGTGAGAAAGAGGTGGGGATAGAGAGTGTGTGTATGTGTGTGTTTGTATGAGGTGAGAGAGAGTGTGCGTGCCTATGCAAGTGAGGTGAGAAAGAGAGTGTATGTGTGTGTGTGTGAGGTGAGAGACAGAGAGAGGGAGAGAGTGTGTGTGCATGTGAGCGAGTGGGAGAGAGGGAGTGAGAGAGAGAGGGGGAGGTTGGTGAGAGAGGGAGAGATAGTGTGTGTGTGTGTGTGTGTGTGTGTGTGTGTGTGTGTGTGTGAGAGGTGGTGAGAGGGAGAGCAGGGGGGTGGTGAGAGGTTAGAGAGGGAGAGTGAGAGAGATGGAGAGAGAGAGAGAGAGAGAGTGTGTGTGTGTGTGTGTGTGTGTGCGCGTGAACCGAAGGAGATTGGTGAGAGAGAGGGAGAGAGAGTGTGTGTGTGTGTGAGGTGGTGAGAGGGAGAGAGGGGGGCTAGTGATTAGAGAGGGAGAGGGAGAGAGATTAGTTAGAGAGCGAGAGAGGAGGATAGGTTAGTTGGATAGAGGTATCGTGACATGTATATGTCAAATACATGATAGATACCAATCCACTTGTCCCACAAGTGATAGTGTAACACAAATGCATACCAAAACTCAATTATACAAGTAATGCATGAGAGGGGAGGATTGTCACCTCGTAACATGCATAGTGCATGCCAATCAATGATCCTCCTCTCCCCCCATCAAGCATATGCTTACGAAATGTGCATGCTTACACATAGTCATTGGTAGGAGAGGATTGCCATATTAGTCCTCATGACGTGCATTTTCCAAATTCACAACACATGACAATTAGACAGTCTCTCCCATCATGCATATATATATATATATATATATATATATATATATATATATGCATGCACACACACATATGCATGCGCGCTTGCCCCCCCACACACACACACAAAGTGGCAAAAAATAATTGCCTCATGATATGCGTATGCCAAATTCATGACACATGCCAATCAACAAGACTCTTCTACCACACACATTGCACAACAAGCCTCACCTATGCTCTCTAGCTAGAGTAAAAGATGGTATCTCTACTCTAAGAGGCACTCAAACCTATAATCAAACCAAGTTTGACTTTTTCATGTATTAGTAATGCAAGTAACTCATCCCAATCAGGGGGGGTCTAGTCATATAGAAATCAATGTGTCAAGGCTTTGTATTCCTTACCCAAGCAATTCAAAGTAATTGTAATCATGTCATCATCCTCAACCTTCGATACAATAGAAGCAAGCTGATTTGCAATGGTTTTAATTTCCATGGTATAAGGTTGTATGCTTCTACCATTTCTAAACATGTTATTAAACTATTGCTTCACCTGAATTTTCCATGTATGAGTAACATTGCCGTAGTTTTTCATAAGCATCTCCCATGCATCCTTTGAAATCTGACAGTTAGTGATTTGCATGGCCATAGCATTTGATATGCATAAGAAGAACCCATGTAGAGCTTTACTAGCTCTTTCCATCCACTACTTATGAGCTCTTTGCTACTCAGGAGTAGGGTTTCTATTGAGAAATCTTGGTTCAACTTCCTCTCCAGTACATAAATTCCAATAACCTCTTCCAATTAGGGAGTTTTGCATTCTGAACTTCTATAGATTAAAGTTCTTATTGTACAATTTCTCCCCCACAATCTGAGCAATATTATGAGTTCATGTTGTATTAACCATAATGCTACTAGTTCAAGACAATGCAATGTCTTTTTAGCTAGGCAACAACAGTGCCTTCAAATAGTCTCCACAACCCTATTACAATTTGCTAGTTGTAGCTGCAAATATCATCAGTGGTAGTGTAATCAAGCTCCAAGACATGAACGAAGTGTATTTACCATAATCAGTGGTAGTGTAACCAAGCTCCAAGATAATAAATGCAATTCAAATCTATAGCTTAAAAACTCCCATAAGCATCTTTATACATATACATGACACCCAAAGATTCAATACATCCACTGGAAGTAATCGATTAGTATCAAACCGCTTTATGGATAATCTATTTAGATGAGTGTTGGCTATAAACAACAACAAAATGATAGTTAAACTAAGCTTAACCTGGTCCCAAATCATCTCAAAAACATCTCAAGACATCAACACAACATCCCAGCATCAAAACATATCCATACGAACACTAGCAGATGCGTAGAACTCATGCCAACATGTAGTGAGCCTTTTCACAATCAATGGCAGACAAGAAGTTTGTGATAACCAGCAGTGAAAAGTCTATAATAATTGAGGTATTCTCATCTCAATAGCACTTCTTCATAGGATTTCAAACATTTCCCATAACATCTGGGAGTCATAACATATCCATATGAGCATCATTGATTTCATGTTCAATATGTATAAAAGGGCCTTCACTTTATTAATAACCAGCCAATGGACATGTTTTACTAGTAATAAAACACCTCTGAAGTAAGCAACCAATGCTCAAAGCACCTCAAATAGCATCCTAGAACAACCAAGTATCATCCAGTCACGAGTGTTGTCCATTGCAGCAAACAACCAGTCTGTACAAGTTTATGTTAAATATCTCAAAATCCGTGTAGAATTTGGAAAAACTTTATTTTGCAAAGTTGTAGATCACGTCGAAACGACTAGAATATACAGGTCATTTCTCCAAAATCCATTTCTATAGCAAGATATGGCTTTTGAAAAAAAATGGGTTGTTGTAGGGTTTCTCATAGACTGAAGGTCAAGTCCAACTCCACAACTCCAACTCCTATAAAGCCGAGCTTTGATACCATGTTCAAAGGGAGGGGAAGATACCGACAAGAATGGGAGACATGAACAGAGAGTAGTGTACTCTCTTTTCCATTATTCATTCATTTTGTAACACACAAAGGTACTAAGTCTAAGTCACACATACAGTGTATGAAAATAGGTCACTAACAGACCATACACCTCTAACCTAAGTTAACCAAGTCATTATTACAACACAAGTTGGTGATAGCTAGCTCAATTGTACAACTAAGTCGGTGTAGATATTGAGCTTAAATCTCAACATGGCTATCCTAAGGCTAATGAATTTCAAAACCAATGTAGTTTCCTTGTTGATTTTTAAGGAATAATGAAGACCTCAATCTTGATATAATAGAGTTTATAGTAGCATGTGTGACTAGCAATGGTACCCACCGAATGTACTAAAAAACCAAAAATTTTCATTTTAGGGTTGACTCAATGTACCAAAAGGGGGTTTCCAACGAAAGCAACTTTGTTTGGGCCTAATCATAGATCTTATGTAGTTTCTCTTCCACCCCATTTGTAGGACCCATTCAAATCAAAGACATTGCGCAACACACTGCATAATGCATCTAGGCATCTTTCACAGTAGTGTACACATTTGCATGTACATGTAAGCTAGGCCACATAACACACACTTATTGGGTAGTTGCACACCATGGCTATTATATAGTAGATCCCTCACTAGATCACATCTTGTGTCCACTGTCATGTCACACCAAGCCTCTAGCCTCACATACACCCCAACTACATACATACAACACTAGTCATGCATTTGACACACTTAACCCTCAATCGCACTCACACACCTTCACCCTCTAACCTAGGACTAGAGTCATAAGCCTTGAATCTCATGATGAGTCGATAAGGTGGCGCATCTAATGACCCTAGAGGTCTCTCAAACAATAGGACTTCCAACTCACCATGCCTCAAACTTCAAGATCCCCTTGACATTGTGCCTCAAATCAATGATCACCTACACATTGCACCAAGCTTGGGGTGGAGAAGAAGCAACCCTAACATAAACTTGCAAGTCATTCAACCCCAAACATTGAAAGGAATCCCTTGAGGTGTCCAAATGGGCCTTTCTTAGAAAGGGAATCACCTTACTGACAAGCCATCAAATTTGGCCTAGGAATCGGAGTAGCTCGAATGGTGAATCAGGTATTGTGGCTTGTATGATTGCTGCCACCATGGTGGGGTCAACAACAATGCCATTTTGAGAGATGATGTGGCCTAGTAAAATACCACCTTAAACAACAAATATATATTTGAGCAAATTTAAACTTAAATTTGCCTCTCAACATCATATGAGACAAAGGCGGAGGTGCATCAAGTAAAGTGTGGCCTTTCCAAAGACACTAAAATTGTCCAAAAAACTCTCATAAAATTAATGAGATAAGGCTCAAAAATCTATTGCATGTCTCTTTAAAAATGGACTAGAGCATCTTTTAGTTCAAACCACATGACTATATAGACATATACTTCCCATGTTGTGATGAAGGTTATTTTTGATTGATCTTCTAGAGCAAGGTGAACTTGGATGTATCCACTGAAACTATCAAGAAAGTAGTACATCTTGTGGCCAACCACTTCATCCAATATAGTATCTTGATAGGGGATGGATTGTGGCTACGTTAAGCTTTCTGTACTCCACACCTATTCGCATCTTGTTGTTCTCTTTTGGAACTATGACAATCAGGGAGATCCAATCCACTCTATCTACAAGAGCGATGAATCCAACTTTAGAAGTCAATCTAACTTCTCTTTTATCTATTTGGCCATGTGAATATGTATCTTGTAGTGTTCATTCAAATTGAGACAACATCTAGTTCTAGTGTTGATAGAAGCGAGGATCCAACCCTTTCATCTTTGAGTATTCCCAAGTGAAAATGTCTTTGAACTCGATCAACAAACTGATGAGTTGTTGGATGGAAGTTGCTTGGTACTAATGTTAACTAGTTTGAGCCAAGATATACTATGTCCAATTCATCTTTGTTTACCCTTGTGACTTTCTACATTTGCACTTTAAACTCATGGTCTTGATTTAGAATTTCTTTGACGTTAGCTTCAACAATTTGATTAGTATTAGTGTTATCTATTGTGCAGCCCAAATGTTAAGTTTTGAAACTATCTAGACTATTGTCTCTTTCCTCTTCTTTTGGGGCTTGGGGCTATAGACATTATGGTTGCATGTACTATTCACTAATCTGGAGGACATTTATGAGGCACCAAGGTTGCAAATCCACATTGACCTTCAAGAATTACTCTTCTTCATCATCACTTAAAGCCTTGACCATATTGATTGTTTTAGCTATAGTTGGTCAACAATGCAGGGCAGGTGGGGCAACATTAGTCAAGAAGACAATTACTTTGTGCTAATTCCTATGCATTGTTAGTTTTTCCTTATCCCAGTTATGACTAACTCTTGCTTGGCATAGCCAAGGCCTTCCCAATAGTAAGTGGTAGTCTTTGCCAACATGCTCCATATTCAAGTCAACTAGGGAAACAAAAAATTGAACTTTTATAATTTCTAGAAGTACAAATTGGATGATACCCAGAGGTCTTACCCATTTGCAATTGGCCATTCTCACTATGAAGGGAGTTGGTTCCCAATCCATCAATCCCAATTGTTGGCAAGTAGCCAATGTGATGATATTAATCCCTAATCCATTGTCGAGTAGGTCATTCTGGATGATCTACTCCTTGCACTGAGTAGGAATCACCGGAATGGCTGGATCAGACAGAGGGCTTGCTAGGATAGGTTGTTGCTACATCTTTCTAAATGTTTCCTTTAGAGCATGGGTCGTCATAGCTGCTACTTTTGGTTCTTACAACAGTAGGTACTTTGGTTGAATAATTTTCAAGAGGCGATCCTTAAAAGCTGGGACAATATTTAAGAGATTACCTAGTAGGATAGTAATATTCATAGGTCCCTATCTAGTTGATCCTTCAGATGATTCTGGAACAGTCAAAGTGCTTGGTTATTCCCTTCCACTACTATGGGCTTAGCATCACTCTGTGGACTTCTACATCCTCCGAGATTAGCATTTGGGGTTTTACTATGTCTCTGTCCAAAATGATCTTTCAGATTCTTTTGGTGAGCCTTTTTTACAATGCCATTCGAAACTTGGCTTTTTGTCTTGCCAAGATTGGCTTGTAGCTACTTCCCTTTTTAAATTCTAGGGCAACTGCTCAGATTCTTGACTCCACTTGGTTGTAGATCTTATCACCCAACTTGTTTGATTTTCTCTTGGTTGGTTTTGCTACACCTCATGTAGATTCCTGCTACGGTTTGAGCTTCACAGACTTTGGATCTATGACCAAGTTGTGGTTTAAGTGCCTCCATGCTAGATGGGCTTGTGTCTTCACACAAGGTTGCATCCCCTCTTTGGATTAGAGCTCAAGGTCAACTTGTTCATTGCCACAGATTGGTCTACATGGTCTATGGTCCATCTTGCCACCTCCATGGCACCCTTTTAGGTTTTGCTTGACCAAGTAATCCCTTGCACCTCCAATTCTGGCAATTCTTTGATCTCTAATGTGTTAGCATCAAGCCTCGTGTTTGTCTCTTCTAGGCATCATAGGCTTTGCCATCCAAATACTCAGATCTCTAATGTCCTTCCTACATACACAAGAAGCAATGTTTAACAAAGGGCTGAAAATGTATGCAGCCTCTTTCACCTCTACCATGCCCATCACGGCCATTGCCGAGTTTTTGGTAGTGCAAATTGGTATAAGGCATATTAGGGGGTAGGAATTGGATTGGTCTAAAGGGTTCTCCATTGGCTAGAAGTATTTGCTCTAGTACCTTGCCATCCACTAGGCCAGCGGGCCATCTGGTTCCTGCCATTGTACCGACAGTACTCAATGTTGTGAGTGGCCATGTTACAAATGCTGCACCATCTTTGATTTAGGCCGCATTTAGCTTAAACATGCTCGGGATTGTTGCATTGTGTGCTCCACATGTTTTTTACCTCATTCTTCTTTGTATTTTCCATTGTTTTCTTTCCTTTATCCTTCTTGTTGCTGTTAGTTTGCTTTATTTCTACCTTCTTGTCAAAGTCCAATTCTTCACTATTAGATTCTACTGCCAAGTTAGAATTAGAAGTGGAATCACTATTGTCATTTTTATTATTTTTTGGAGTGGACTTAGCGGATCTCTTCCCTTTTCCTGACTTTTCTTTTGATAGAAATTGCTCTAACTGAAGAGCCTTCTTATAGAATGGATCAATGTTATTACCTAATAAATCATCGAAAGCAAATGCTTTTCGAATAGATTTATTGAAACCTTGAACGTAGAGGGTATTCAGTATTTCATCTTTTGGTTGAGCATTGGGATCAATGTGACTATTAATGATAGAGAATTTGGTGATATATGCCTCGGCAAATCGATCACCCTACTTAAGGTAGCAAAGTCATTTTAGTTTTTGTGCATCCATCTGGTCTAGTTGGAATTGAATACGAAATGCGATGAGTGCTTCATTCCATAATTATTTACTGCAAAGCGAAGGAAGTGGAAAATGAGGCATCAAGAGGAAAAGTGCAAGGCAAAAAAAAGAAAAAGGTGCCCTACAAGAGAGTAGCCCCGGAAGAAATCTAAAAGCATGGGAACAACCATCAGGAGTACAAGACACAACCATGAAAACCCCAGAAAGCCAAAAGCAAGAATGCGCACCTTTAAATATAAAGGCGTAGCCGAAACCTCTATAAAAGAGCACAGGTTCCCTCATGTGCAATTTGTAACCATGAACGGGTGGTAGGACTAAGCTAGGAAGAGAGGAGGTCAATGGGAAAAAGGGCCTAGGTCACAGCCAGCCATGTAAGAAAAGGGAGATAAGGGGATGACCGCCCAAAAGGGATTTAGGGTTTTGTATATAAAGTTGAAAAGTGAATGAGAAGCTTATTCTTGGCATGTGGCAAAAAGCTTCTTCTTCTTCTTATCTTCTCTTGTCTTGTTGCTTGTGCTTGAGTGAGGGAGTGAGGGAGTGTGAGGGAGTGAGTGTGTGAGAGTGAGGGATCAAGGAGAAGATGCCCCATCTTCTCTCTTCATCTTCTTCTCTTCTCTTCTCTTGTCTCTTGTGGATATGGAGGATGGAGCTTGATGGAGAGGGATTGAGCTTGCTCAAGCTTGCCTCAAGGATCGTGGAGCTACCGCTGTGCAAGAGAGAGGAAGGTACTCAATAGAGCATCAAGGTAGGCTCACTACACCCCATGGGTAGGGATAACACATCAATTATGTGAGAGGTAGCTATGGCCGCTCAGCTTAAAACACTTGACCAATAAGTTGTCCGTAGGTCTCGGGGGTTGAGTTAGAGAGCTCCCTTCATTTTGGTTCCGTTGACGGGACCAAAATGCGAATTCAAGCCTTAAGCGTCGAGCGCTTCGAATCAAGCATGGAAGTAGGGTTTCATCCCCAAACCAGTGCTTGAGGTGGATAGGAGATTTAGGCATTTTAATCTTCGAAACAAGTATTTTGGATTTGTGATGTGTAGACAAGTAGGACGATTCAGCCCAAGCATTGTCTTGTGATTTTTGTTTGCATTAAGGTAGGATAGGACTAAAAGATTGTGAGAAAACAATAGGGTTTTGCTGCTATAAATAGGGCACAACCAGGAAAGAGCGGAAAAAAGATAGGCTTCCAGGCCTAATGACTAAGGAGGGTGAGTTGGGAGGTAAGGACTAAGTAAGGCAGGACCCTAAAACCCCAAGGATAGGAGGAAAGAACTCATTTCTGCACACACTGAGAGTGAAAAAGAGAGCTTGAGAGAGAAAGAGACCTGCTAATCACAGAGGAGATCACGCATTTTGATTTTGGTGTTTTTGACCAATCCAAGTATGTAAGGATCTTCTTTATGTGCCATTGATGTGATTTGGAAGGTATGACAAGGGGCCAAAACAAGTGCTAGGAGAAATCAGCCAAGATGCATCGCGACACACTGTCGGGTTCGCAGTTGGACTACTGTGTTTTGGTCTGACTCCCAGAGTCGGGCAATCGAACCATCCGACTGGGAGAATCGAACCATCCAACTGGAAGATTTGGACCATCCAACTCCAAGAGTCGGCGGACCGCCACCCTGGGTCCGATCGGACCACCCGTCCAATCGAACACACTTTGACAATCAGACCAACCCCTTTGGTCCGATCAAACCAACAATCCCAATTGGACACCCACTTGTCCAATCAGACGACCTTCTCCAATTGAACCACCACTCAATGGAACACCCAATTGCCACTCGAACCAGACTTTGAGTCGAACTAGCCCAATAATCTGATTAGACCATCCAACTGGACATACCAGTCAGATCGTCCAACTCTCAAAGTCGGACCACCAGAATCGGACCATTCGATTCTGGGAATTGGACCAATTAGGCAGAGGACAACAGAACTAGGAATAGGACCACCCCCAAGTTAGGACTGATTGGGACACATTCTCGAGCACCCCTAGAAACCTAACCCGGCTCGCTGAAGCCAAAGACCAAAGAAAATCACAATGGTGCAATCTAGAAGTGGAATCTAGAGACCAAACTGACTTAGAGCCGTACTAGGTCACGGACAAGCCAAGGGGGTAGCCATACTTGTATGATTGTTTTGTTTTGTTTGCGCACCCCACAATGATTTCTTTTACATAAGTGTACTAAAAGGACAGAAAGCTTGAATTTGCACCATGCACAATAGAGCACCCAGCACTGAGTGTACACAAGTTGAGGAATGTTTTCAATAACAAGGATCACACTCATACATAATAACTCGAAGGAACCCACCAATAGGAGGAGACCCCAAAACACAGTCAAGTGCCTAAGAGCCCCATTAATAGGACCCACGAAGACAGCGGCAGGATAGAAAGAACATCAAGATTGAGGGCAAAGCACTATCAGAGCTGCTCAGATTGATCAAGAACCTTGTGGAGCAGGAAGCAGGAATGATGTCAGGAGCAAACGCAAATCAGGGAGACAATCAGTTGGACTTGGGTGAGTTCCCAATTGCGGTCCAAGACATGGTCAATGAATACGACCTACCGAACAAAACAATAATCCACTGTAGGCTAGTAGAGGAGGTAGTGGCAAGCCTAAAGGAAGAGAGGAAAGCAATTAGAAAAGCACTACAAGGCATAGCAGCCTACAACCGCGAGCAGAGAGCTAGGAAGCTGCAGCATGACATAGATGTGTACAAAGTGCGACAGATACTAGCCTTAGCCAATAAAAGAAAGGCGGGCCCAAACGTGGAGAGAGAGAGAGAGCACTAGAGGCAAACCTCACACTTGGTGAGCTTGTGACCAAGTGGCTCATGGACAACATGGCTGCTGAACAAAGTGCAACAGCACTAGCAACCTTGCTACTCTCAAGCCTAGGAATTACTCAGGGGACGAAGAGCCAATCAAAAATCCCTACAATAGCTAAGCAGTTGGACAAGTACCAACCTAATAGCGACTTGTAGAGTTTTGTAGAGCAGTTCGAGCAAGTTTGTGAGGCCAACGGTCTCATGGACCTTGCACAACGCTCCTAGGCGTTTGGGCTCTTGCTTAGGCAATAAAGGTAGGACATGGTACACCAGCCTAGACATGACAAAGCGAGCAAACTTTGCTCGACTGAAAGATCTCTACATTAAGAGATTCTCAGAAGTAGGATACTCTGATAACCTCATAGTCAGACTGATGAACATCGATCAAAAGGACAAGGAGGACATAAGAGAGTACATCACTCATGTGCGTAGCCTCTTCAAGAGAATCCCCACAAATGAGCAACCCAATGAAAGAGTTGTCTCCACCGTATTCATGAACATAATCTCCAATGAGGAGTTATACAAGGCTTTGGCATGTAACTCTAGCTTGTAGGGAGATGTGTTAGCTAGGGTCTTTGACGAAGCAATTAGGGTGGATGACCAACTGAGAGAGAGAAGCTCTCAAAGTTCAAACCGCTACAACTTCAATCAGAGGACCTTAGAGAGGACCACAACTTCAATTAGAGGACCACAACCTCTACCAAGGGGCCAACCCCTAGCACGCAGGATTGGGGGAAGAGTGTAGGTCAAGGCCAGGAGCTAGCCGAGGTGAGAATGAAAGGTGAGAAGGATCGAAGCTTGCACGCGAGCTATGGCGGGAGAGCAAAAGCAAGAAAGAGAGAGACAAGAAATGGGAACTCCAACAGTCACAATGTGTGACCGGGCCTTCCTTTATTCAAACTGTCACTAAAAGAATAAAGAATAAAGTGACGTGACGGGCGCCCGCCACCTGCAGTGTGCAGTGGCGGGTACTGTCAGTGTAGTAATACACGGGGCGGCACGGCGGAGGCGCCTTTACCCCCAACAACATCCCACTTAAAGGCGAATCTGCCCTAGTGAGAAAGAAAAGAAAAAAGAAAAGACAGTACAAATGTACATAGGTACAAGGGATGAGGAAAGGCAACATCTCATCCAATGCCCATCAATCTCCTGAGGAAGGCAAAGCGCTCAGTAATGAGGCTTTTCATGAGCAGATCTACAGGATTCTTGTCAGTGGAGATCTTGATAAGGTCAACAGACTTGTCCTCCACAACACCACATATGAAGTGATACCTCACCTCAATGTGTTTTGTCTTTGCATGGAAGACCGGATTCTTAGCCAACTGAATGGCACTCATAGAATTCGAATGCAGTGTAGGTATAGCATCAATCCCAAGGTCAGCAACTAGACGGCCTAGCCATATGGCCTCCTTGCAAGCCTCAGTGGCTGCAACATACTCGGCCTTGATGGTAGACAAAGCCGTACACTTCTGAACCCTGGACATCCAAGAGACAGCCCCTCCAGCATAGGTGAATACATAGCCAGAGGTGGACTTCCTACTATCTGCATGTCCTGCATAATCGGAGTCAGTGTACCCCACGACCCCTATATCCTGGCTGCCATAGCAAATACACATATCTGCTGTGCCCTTCAGGTACCTCATGATACCCTTCACGGCATCCCAATGTCTGCTGCCAGGTGTAGCCATATAGCGTGCCACAACACCAACTGCATGCGCAATATCTGGACGAGTGGCTACCATGGCATACATCAAATTGCCCACGACTGAAGCATAAGGGATCTTGGCCATCTTGGCCCTCTGCTCATCTGTCTGCAGACAATCGGCCTGTGATACCTTCACATAAGAAGGTAATGGACAGTCAATAGGCTTTACGTCCTGCATGTAGAAGCGCTCAAGGACTTTATGAATGTACTCCCACTGTGAGAGATACAAAAGCCCCTTATGCCTATCGCGCTTAATGCGCATCCCAAGTATATGTGAGGCCTGTCCCAAATCTTTCATCTCAAAGCTCTTCTTCAGCTGAGATTTAAGAGCATCTAGCTCATCATGAGCTTTCCCTGCTATCAACATATCATCAACATAGAGTACCAAGATAAGCAAACTACCATCACGGGCTTTCTTCTGTAAAGACACGGATCCATAGCACTCCTGCTGTAGCCCTGTGACTGCATAAAGGCATCAAACTAATGATACCATTCCCTAGGTGCCTGCTTCAAGCCATACAAGCTCTTCTTCAACTTGCACACTAGGTGCTCCCTGCCAGGTTCTGCAAAGCCCTTAGGCTGATCCATATAGATCTCATCATGCAAGTCCCCATGTAGAAAAGCCGTCTTGACATCCATCTGATATAGATCTAAGTCAAGCTGTGCAACCAAAGCCAAGACTAAGTGCAGGGTGGTCATCTTAACCACAGGAGAGAAGACCTCATCAAAGTCCACACAATGTTCCTGCTTAAAACCCTTTGCTACCAATCTAGCCTTGTATGCCGGCTTGGGGTGTCCAGGGGTACTTTTTAGCTTGTACATCCACTTGCATGGCAAAGCCTTCTTGCCCTTAGGCAAGGCAACCAAATCCCAAGTCTCATTCTTATGCAGGGAGTCTATCTCAGACTGCATAGCCCTCTCCCAGGAGTGATTGTCACCCCTGCGCATAGCCTCATCATAAGTGAAAGGCTCTCCTGCATCTGTAACCAAAACATAATGCATAGAGGGCTGAAATCTGTCAGGTGGACGTCTGTCTCTAGCAGACCGTCTCACCGCAGGCTCTGCTGCCTATCTAACTGCCTGTCCAACACCCTGGCCCTATGGAGAAACTACTGCAGGCTGTACTACTGGCTGTGCTGGAGCTCTAGGCTCCTCCTGAAAGATCACTCTGCGGATCTCAACCACCTTCTCAGGCCGCCTGTGCATCTTGTCTTCATGGAAGACGACATCATGGTTGCGTACTATTTTCCGCGCCTGCGGATCCCATAGGCGATAGCCCATCTCTCCTGACTCACCATAGCCAAGGAATATGCATTTAATGCTCTTTGGATCCAATTTACTCCTCTTGTCCTTGGGCACATGGCAGAATGCCTCACATCCAAAGACACGGAGATGCGCATAAGAGGGTGGCTTACCAGCCCAAACTTCCTCTGCAACCTGGAAATCCAATCCACTGGAAGGCAATCGGTTTATGACATGCACTGCCGTACTAACTGCCTCAGCCCAAAAACTCTGGGTTAGGCCTGCATGGCTAAGCATAGAGCGCACACGCTCCTGAATAGTCTTGTTCATGCGCTCAGCCAAACCATTCTGGGTGGGGTGTAAGGGGCGGTCAACTAACGCTTAATACCCCTGTCATCACAAAACTGCTCAAAAGCATGCGAGACATATTCTCCCCCATTGTCAGTCCTAAGGCATTTCAGCCTATACCCAGTCTGGTTCTCAACAAGAGCAAGCCAACATTGAAAGACTTCCAAGACATCGGACTTTTGATTTATGGGATAAGCCCACACTTTCCTAGAAAAATCATCAATGAAGGTAACAAAGTACTTCGCGCCACCCATAGACATGCAAGGCATAGGCCCACAAACATCGGAATGCACCAATGCCAAGGGCTCACTCATGCATGGCCTACCCGATTTCTTATGCGTAGACCTATTCTGCTTACCATAAAGACAATGATCACACGAGTCAAAATATGCATAATCCAAAGGCGGAAGATACTGCAAACTAGATAACATTTTCATTCCCTTCAAAGACATGTGCCCTAAACGAGCATGCCAAAGTGATACATGTGGGATAGAACCCACTGCCAAAACATGGTCAACTGAGGACCCAGATACAACAAGAGGATAGAGGCTGCCAGCCTTGGCGCCTCTAGCAAGCACAAGTCTGCCACAAGTAATCTTCCAGGCAGAATCCCCAAAACATACATGAAATCCTGCATCATCCAGCTGTCCTGCAGACATAAGACTGCGCGTAAGCGCAGGTACATGATGTACATCCCTAAGCAAAAATGAACTGCCAGTGGAAAACTGCAACTGAATATCACCCATGCCCACAATGTCAAGAGACCTCTCGTCTCCAAGTCTAACTGAACCAGATATAGTGCGGTAACAGTGGAACCACTCACGGTAAGGCGTCACATGGAAGATGCTCCTGAATCCAATAACCAGCACTGTGCATACATACTAGATGTCTCAGTCAAGTGTGAAGCATCAGAAGAACTAGCTGCAAGTATAAACTCATCACCACCATCGGACTCCTCAGTCTGCGTGACATTAATTTCCTCAATCTTGATGCTGGACTTCGCAGGTACTATGCTGCGATCAGAGGACTTCTCCTGCACTTTATCTTTTCCCTTATCCTTGCACTTCTCATTGCGCAACTCATGACACTGTGGTCTAATATGGCCCTTTTTCCCACAATGATGACAAGTGACATTTGCATTGCGCCCACGCGACTTGCCACGAGATTTAGACCGACCCTTCTGCGAGTCACGCACGGTTATTACCACGATCATTCATGTCATTCCTGCCTCTAACTGTCAAAGCATGACTACCACGAGAGGCATCCAAGTTTTTGCAATTCACCTCTTCCTGAAGAAGAGCACTCTCAACATCTGCCAATTTTAGAGTAGCACTAGAGGCACAAAGAGCAGTGCAGAATACATCCCATGACTCATTCAGAGTCCCAAGCAAGAAAAGAGGAGTTACTTCCTCTCCAAAGGTGATATCCTGCGAAATCAGGTTCTTCAGTATAGCATGGAACTGGCTCAAGTGAGCAGACATAGTCGCATTATCCTTCATGCGCAGATCCATAAGCTGCTTCAACCAGTACATCTGACTCGCCGGACTTTTCTTATCATAAAGATTCTTGATCTTATTCCATAGATCCCATGCACTCTGTGCTTCCTCAAATACATTATAATGTACCTGTTCAATGAGAGATAATACAATCGTGGACTTGCATAGCTCATCAAGTTCAAGCCAGTCGTCATTGTCCATAGTTTCAGGCTGCTCCCCACTCAACCGAAGTGGCTTAATCTGAGATTTCTACACCAAGACCTGCCAAATTTGACTCTTCCAATAAGAGTACTTGGTACCATCCAACTTTGTGATGTTAAATATGGCATTATCAGTCGAAGAGGACGCCATAATGCAAGCTGGAAATGCACAGACAATGTAAAACTGCTCGCTGTTTTACTGTAGAAAATGCCCAAAAATGATCAAAACGGGGTCCAAAGGGCGATCAAAGTGTGCCAAAAGTTACTGCCCACTTAGTACTAGGTGCGGTACACCAAATCAGGATATTTCAGCATGAAAAGTATACCTCAGTCCACCAATAACTGCTTGCTGTAATAAATTGCAGGTATGCAGTCTAGAGAGCAAACTGTCCCAAAATAGGATCCAATGTCAAGCAAACAATGCTAGGTCCAAAGCCGGCATGAAATGGACATAAGCAAGGCCAATGACAGTGAAAAGAATATGAGCTCAACACCGAAGCATGTCAAAATAACATCTGCCAGTGAAAGGCACACCCCCAGACACTCTAGGCAAAGTGTTCCTGTAACTGCCAAAACCTGACACAAATAGGTGTCTGCTCAAAGAGAAAGATCCAAATATGAGACTTAGCTCATAAGCATCCTGTGAACCAAGAGTACATCAATGCATATCCATAAAGATCGGAGTATGATCCCAAAGTCTCAATGCGTATGTAGCTGCTCAAGACATAAACTGCTCCAAATACATGTAAGTGCTCCAATAGCATGCAACTATCAAAGGTCAAGCAAGCATGTAAAATGCTCCCACTGGCACAAAAGCGTACAAAGCGAGCTCAAAAGCTCAAACAACCCAAGAGAAAGCACCAGTGTGATAAGTGACCCTGTCAATGCATCAAGCGCATCCAAGAGAGCATGACATACATGAAGCACCGGTCGTATTAACCAACCAAGATCACTGATCAAGTAAGCCGGAAATGCTCAAATACATCCAAATCCAAGCTCCAAATGTCGATATGGCAAACACGAACCAAATAGCATATGTCACGAACCAAAGCATGTAATGCAAAAGCCTAACTGTCAAGCAGAGACATGAGGCATAGGCAGTCCACGAGCATGCCAAGTCGGTCCAAATGCCAGTGAAGACGGAGCTAATGCGAAGCTCAAAAGCATCCCATAATCTCATACATATGCTCCAAGTCGTCCCCAAATGTCAAAGACATCATGCCAAAGCTCAAAGCATACATCCGGTATCAGTAGGTAAGTGCCAAAGCATGTAAAGTACCTTCAGCCCACTGTTATTCCAGCATGTATTTACTGTTCTAAATAGTAGATTTGAGCCCCGAATTCAAGCCAAAATCATGGTCAAACCAAATGCATACATCCCCAATACATCCGGGTAGGAAGTAGACCGCATACGGGCATCAAATAGCTCCAATGGAATGAGGCATAAGCAACAAATGTCAGTGTTAGGGGTGCTGCCCTGTTTCCAGCACTGTTATGTAGTGAATGACAGTTTCAAAACTGAGAATGATCAGCTCCCAACCTCAATTTCAAGCCAAAACATCAAAATGACATCCAAAAAAGGCTCAAATGCCCTCCAAATAGGCCAATGATGAGTGCTCCATGAGCAACAAAGCATTCAGCTGTAAAACGTGGAGGTCAAAGTCTGAAAATGGGCGCCATATTCAGCGTGTTGAGGCCTAGAGTGCTACTGCCAATCACGTGGAGTTAGGATGGTTGGGGGGGGCTCAATGATGGCCCAAGGTAGGCACATACCAAGCCATGAAGGCCCAATGCAAAGGGGAGGGAAGATATGAGCTATGGAGCTCAAGAAGAGTGGCTGCCCTTTGTTCCTGCCCTGTTTCAAACTGAGAATACACTCAAATTCCTGCAAATGCTGAAACAATACCTCAAGGGCAAGGCCCTGATGAAGCTCAAGAAGGCCGGGATGGAGCTCGGGAAGCCGAGGAGAGTCGGGAGCTCGAGAGGTCGGCTATGGCTGCCAGGATGGAGACCTAATGTGTGAAGCGAGTCGATGCGAAGGTCGAGAAGCACCGAGTCGAGCTCGAGGAAGAGAATGCCAAGCTCTGATACCAGTTGAAAGGTGAGAAGGATCGAAGCTTGCATGCGAGCTATGGCGGGAGAGCAAGAGCAAGAAAGAGAGAGACAAGAAATGGGAACTCCAACAATCACAATGTGTGACCGGGCCTTCCTTTATTCAAACAGTCACTAAAAGAATAAAGAATAAAGTGACGTGACGGGCGCCCGCCACCTGCAGTGTGCAATGGCGTGTACTGTCAGTGTAGTAATACACGGGGCGGCACAGCGGAGGCGCCTTTACCCTCAACAGAGAATGGAGTTGGCACGACTACAAGAATTGGCGAGGAAACCAACGCGACTGCACGTCCAATGTGTGCATTGTGGTGGCAACCACCTTCCGATTGAGTGCCAAGATCCTAGATCTAGGCCTTGCATGAATTGTGGTGGCAACCACCTTCTGACTGAGTGCCAGGATCCCAGATCTAGGCCTTGCATGAATTGTGGTAGGTTCAACCATGATGCCATGCACTGTAGGTTGCCTAGGAGATTCCCCTATGTTCAGTAGTACAATCCGTTATACCTAGGGAACCAGCCGCCGAATTTCTTTGGAAGAGGTGCCCAGCTGGTGCTCCCAGCACCAAATGATGCAAAACCTATCATCCCTAGGATGGAGGTCAACATGACAGGCATGCCCAGGCCACCAAGACCCTACATGACCCATCCATCGAGTGATGCTCCAATCCATTACATGGAGGAGCCTAAAGAGGACGAAGCCTATGTGAACCCTTACGTCTCATATGATAAAGAGGGCAATCTAGTCCTGATGGACTATTGACCAGTACTAGTGATGGTGTTAGGTAGAGGTAGGGAAAGAGGATTAGCAGGGACCCAAGATCCAATCTCGTGTTGGACTTGCAGTCACCCGAGCCATATCTCATCGTGCTGTCTAGAGAGAGAACAAGTGAATAAGGAAGAAACCGACCTCAAATGTGTCGAATGGGGCATCACTCATCTCTTTGTCGATTGACCTAGACCGAAGCCATCCCCTAGCTCGGCAATCATGCCATCAATACCCTTGGGGTCGTTTGGAGTCAAGGCATTCGACAGCAAGGATATACCCATCCCTTTGCATGTCATGACCAGAGCATAGACGAAGTAGGTAGGCATATCACTGCAAGGTCCTAGCAATTTGGATGTAGCCTCAATAGGAAAGAAGAGCCGAAGGAGAAGGAAGAAAAAGACAAAGTAGGTAGGCATATCACTGCAAGGTCCTAGCAATTGGGATGTAGCCTCAATAGGAAAGAAGAGCCGAAGGAGAAGGAAGAAAAAGACTAGCGCAAAGATCACACTTAAGATTGAGGGTGCAACAACGCTAGTGATCGGCAAGAAGGTCACAGATGCAGAGGTAGAGACTACCACTCCAAAGACAGTAGAGAAAGGAAGTGCCAAGGTAGGGGAGTATCCTCATCCTAGGCACCAACTTGAAGCAATAGCCAAAGTAAAATAGTGAGTAAAGGAAGCCCAGGAGCACCTCAAGAGCGCTGAGCCTATACTAGAGGACAAGATCGAGGATCTCTCTAGCGTGAGCATTCCAGTCTTGCCTGCACGACCAAGGTCGAGAAACACACCAATTTAGATGTTATGGACCAACCAGTCAGTCAAGACCAATGGCCAAGAGGCACAATACTAGGAGAAAGGCAAGCAACTAGCAACCTCCTCGCGATGTTGGTAACCACCCCAGTGACTCTGAGTGTAGGAGACTTGCTCAGCAGCACCCCACGTTATGGCAGGAGTTGAACCACAGGGTGGAAGAATCGATGGAGCATGCTGCAACTGACTTGCAGGATCACGATGTAGTCATGCAGATATCTATCTTGACGCTGCACTTAGTGCCAAAGTCACTACACATCAACGCCTTTTGGGAAGGCACTGAGACGCATGCAATCTTGCCTATCTTAGCCCTAAGAGATGTAACACGAAAGGGAATCATAGATACTGGCGTAGGAGTGTGTGTTGAGCCATGCTATGCTCCAGGCTTGGAAAAATTCGTTTGTCGAAACAACTAGGTTCAACGTCACTCTAGCTAACGAAACGAAAGTGAGGCCATTTGGAGTTTTGAAGAATTGGCTAGTGAAGATCGCGGGCGTCCAGTTCTTTGTGAACTTCATCGTCATGAAGGGAGTGAACTATGACATTCTGCTAGGCTGACCCGGGATGAGGAATGCTTGATTCATTGAAGACTGGGGCAACAATTTAATCTTCATAAGAAACTGAACGGAAGCATTAATGCTTGGAATATGACCCCTCTTGACCTAGATGCCATCTCTGCCATTCTTAGAGGCGACAAGCCAATAAGGAAGTCTTACGGGCCTTTGACCAAATACATCCCTTGTCCTGAGGATGAGCGAGATTGGATGCACGTTCTAGTGACCATCACTCTCCCATTCTCCGACGAAGAGCAGATGTATAAATAGGCTACAAAAACTGCAAGTGTGTCAAAGAAGGAGCCCCCAGTGCCACTCTGCATGATGACCAGGAGCTCAAGCAGTCGACTAAGGCCTATTTCTTTCCATGTTCCTAGTAATAGGCTAGAACTTCACAAGATCCTCGAGTATCTGACAGGCATATTGACTAGCAACCTCATCGCTAATCTCAAGCCTCTCAGAGACCTCCTAAGCAAACCTAAGTGGAGATGGACCAAGGTGCATGATCTAAACTTACTGTATAATTGGACTTTAGTCATCACTGATGAGGAGGAAGCTAGAGATGAGAGACTAGGAGGTTGTGAGTAGTCAAAAGGTGGCAATTCCAATTATGAGTACGAGGACTACCTCTCGGTTAGTGAGGAAAGCAAGGAAGAAATAGACACCATAGAATATGACACCGAAGGAAGGGTAATAGAGCAAATAAGAGCAGACTCCAAGCCCCAAAGAGGGAATTCCTGCAGGGTTGAGAGTGGAGTCATGCGGATGGAGTACAATCACTCCTGGTTGGAGCACATTGGAGCAGTGGAGTATGAACAAGCAGGAGCATCACTCTTGCTTAGGACAGATGCACCCTCCGAGATACGACCACCAGGGGAAAGTCCTTCCTCTAGCGAGGATTGCGAGTTTAATTCCGAATCAGAGGTCAGTACAGAGAGTGACCCAGAGATACCTCAACTCCCTTGGACCAAACGCACCAAGGGGGACATGCCAGTCCACTTGAGGTGTAGACAATTGAAGGAACACATGAAAAGACAGACGAAGAAGTCAAAGGTGGAACATCAAAAGAAACTGCAAGACCTACCAAAATGTTTCACAAACTTTAAGAAAGGTGACAGGGTAGTGATCCTGCTAGGGGCAAAATGACAAGGGCAGTCAAGTGAGTCGCAATCGAGGGACCCGCCAAGGTAAGGAAGTCAACTTGGCAAGGGAAGGTGAGAAGCCTCGACTTGTGTTTATAGCTAACGAATTAACCAAGGGGAAAGAGGCCAGTCTCATTGCACTCTTGCAAGAGTGCATAGACACGTTCGCCTGAGCTCAAAGGAGTGGATCCTAGGGTGGTGATGCATAACATACCGATGGCCCCTGATGCAGTGCCTGTAAAACAATGACCGTACCTTATGAATCCAAAACATGCCCAAGCTGTGAGGGAGGAAATCAATAAGCTAATGAGGGTAGGATTCATCTACGAAATAGAGCACACGAACTGGGTATCACCGATCGTGATAGTCATGAAGAAGAATGAGAAGATATGAGTGTGCGTGAACTATAAGAAGGTTAACACTGCGACAAAAAGGGATAATTACCCATTACCATACACTGAGCACATGATCGAAAGGGTAGTAGGCAAAGAGGCCTACAGCTTTTTGGATGGCTTCTCAGGATACAACCAAGTGCAAGTACATCCCGATGATAACACAAGACTGTGTTTGCTACTGAGTGGGATGTCTTCGCTTACATCATGATGCCCTTTGGGTTGATGAATGCACCTGCAACCTTTCAGCGAGTAATGTGCACCATCTTCAAAGATATGCTTAGACGAGAGCTAGAGGTGTTTGTAGATGATCTATGCATGCACTCTAGTTGGGCAAAATACTTGGAGAAGTTGTGAGCAGTCTTTGAACGATGCAAGCCTTGCAACTTGTCATTGAACCCCTTGAAATGCCAGTTTAGGGTCAAGCATGGATGCATCCTAGGGCACGTGGTGTCCAAGAATGGCATAGCCACTGATTCTTCGAAGGTTAGGGTCATTGTCGACTTGCCACCACCAAAGGACTATAAGTTTCTTAGGTCACACGGGATACTATCAGTGCTTCTTGTTGAACTATGCATTGATTGCAAGACCATCATATAAGCTGCAAATCATGTTCGAGTGGACTAATGAGTGCCAACGAGCATATGAAGAGTTGAAAAATGCTCTTACAACTGCACCAATCTTACAAGCCCCAGACTGGAACATCACCTTCCATGTGCATATAGACACACGTCTAAATTTTCTATTGGAGCTATCTTGCGCCAGCCTGGTGAACATATAAGCCATGCGCTACTGGATGCATTGCTAGATGGTTGCTTCTTCTTCTAGAATTTGATTTCTCTGTGTTGGTACGCAAGGGCAAGCAGCATTACATGGCTAATCACATGTCTGAAATACCTATAGGAGAAGTTGTTGGACAAGGCATAGCTGACGGACGCTCATCTTTCAGCTTGTCTAGTGAGAAAGATTTGTTCAAAGCCGATCTAACACCGTACTGGGCCGATGATATAGTCCAAGTTCTAGAGCATGGTCTGCTCGATAGACCTATCGAGAAGGCCAAGCTTAGGAGACTTATTCTGAAAATCCAACCTTACTAGTTGATATCCAGTCAACTTTATAGGCTAGGGCAAGATGGGTTGCTACGGCCATGTGTGTGCAAACACGAAATGCATGACATGTTGAGCAAAGCGCATGGAGGAATTGTTGGAGGACACTTTAGCGAGGATACGATAGCCCGCAAGGTGCTGCAATCTCAACTGTGGTGGCCCACCCTATTCCATGATGCTGCTAAGTTCGGAAAGCATTACGACAAGTGCCAAAGGACTAAAGTTCTTACACGAAAAGATAAGATGGAGTTGACCCCTATCATTGCACGACAACCCTTTGAGAAATGGGGAGTCGACTTCATTGGACCCATTAGTCCCGCAGCACAATACTCACAAGCTAAATACATCATTGTAGCAACTGACTATCTCACAAAATGGACCGAGGCACAAGCCACCAAGAAGAACGATACTAGGACCACAACGAAGTTCTTATGGGAGCAAGTTATCTCACGATTTGGTTGCCCTATTGAATTAGTAAGTAACCAAGGCACTCACTTCATCAATGAGGTGATTGCCCACCTGCTCTCAACCTTCTTAGTCATCCACAAGAAATCCTCACCCTACTACCCTCAAGCTAATGGCCAAGCAGAATCCATGAACAATGTCCTTATGAAGGTAGTTTCTACCTCGCAAAGTGAATGGTACAACAAACTTATGGTAGTATTATGGGCTTATCGGACAGTATATAAAACGGCTGTGGGGCAAACTGTCAAGATTGTGGGAGAGAAGGAAGGAGTCTCACTTGTAGCTTTCTTACTTGCAAAATGGGGGAATACACACAGAGGTGGAGGTTGAAAACAGTTTTCCTCTTCTTAGTTGTGTAAGCCAAAAAGAACTCTAATACAAAGAAATAGAAGAACCCTATATATGGGTCTCAAACCAAACTCAACTAACTAAGGTGGCATACTAACTGAGCCACGAACTAGAGTAGATAAGGATAGCTGTCATGTAGCTATTATTCATGGGCGATGTACCAACCGCGTCTGCCAACTGACAAGTCGGTGACATAAATACACAACGGTCAACCTGGCGTATCACGAGTGGAGCTCGATATCTCAACACTCCCCCTCGAGCTCAATCCCAATTCCTGCACACCAAGCAGGTCTCTGAACTTGCGCAGCTTCTCTGCGCCCAATGCCTTCGTGAATATGTCAGCTATCTGATTCTCTGTGCTGACATAAACTAGATCAATAAGACCTAGTAAAACCCTCTCTCGCACATAGTGATGATGCACCTCAATGTGCTTTGTTCTAGCATGATAGACTGGGTTATTTGCCAAGTGTATACTACTCATGTTGTCACAATAAATGACAACTGGCCCATCTGTAGACTGATGCATATCATAAAGTAGCTTATGCAACCAAGCTACCTCACATGCAGCCATTGTTGCACCCCTGTACTCAGCCTCTGTGCTCGACAAGGCAAATGTAGGCTGTTTCTTGCTGCTCCAAGTGATTGCAGCAATCCCAAAAGAGAACACATATCCACTCGTAGATCGTCTATTAGAAATACTACCAGCCCAATCAGCATCAGTGTATCCATGCAACTGTATCTGAACCCCAGTCTCATAAAATAGTCCATACTGCAATGTGGACTTCACATACCTGAGTATGCGTCTAGCCGCATCCAAATGTGGTTTCCTTGGAGCCTGCATAAACTGACTTACCAATCCAACAGCATAGCTCAAATCTGGCATGGTAATAGTCATATAAATCAAACTTCCTACTATGCGTCTGTACATAGAAGGGTCTTCTAGAAGCTCACCTGTATATGTGCTCAGCTTCACATTCTGCTCCAAAGGAACTAAAATAGGCTTACAGCCTGTCATCCCATATTTGGACAGCATGTCCAATCCATACTGCCTCTGCAAGAGCTGTATCCCACTTGGTGATCTAATCACCTCAATGCCCAAGAAATAACGCAGCTCTCCCAAATCCTTCATCTCAAACTTCTGCTTCAATAGCATTTTCACATGAAGGATATCTTCATCACTGTCACCTGTCATAATCAAATCATCAACATAAATGACAAGCAGCATAATACCTTTCTCTGTTTTTCTCACATAAAGTGAGAAATTTGCCTTGGAAATCTGAAAGCCAATAGTGACAAGATACTGTCCTATCTTGTCAGACCATGCTCTAGGTGCTTGCTTCAAGCCATACAAGGCTTTCTTCAACCTACAAACAAACTCAGGATGAACAGCATGCACATAACCTGGTGGCTGCTCCATATAGACCTCTTCTTGCAAATCACCATGCAAGAAGGCATTCTTTACATCCATCTGATGTAAAGACCATCCCTTTGATGCAGCCATAGCAATGACTGCTCTTACAGTTGTCATTCTTGCAACCGGACTGAATGTTTCTTCATAGTCAATGCCATATGTTTGTGCATACCCCTTGACTACTAATCTTGCCTTGTATCTGTTCACAGGACCATCTGCATTGTGCTTCACCTTATAAACCCACTTACAGCCAATTGCATTTTTACCTTTAGGCAAAAGTACCAATTCCCATGTAGCATTTCCTTCCAAGGCATCCATTTCTTCATCCATGGCTTTCTCCCATTTTTCTTTTTTCATGGCTTGCTCAAAAGAAGTGGGTTCTGGTTCCTGTATCACTTTAACCATATATGCATAGTGAATGGCTGTAAATCCATCATATTTCAGCCTATCCTCAGGATACCTACCTCTCGTAGACCTGCGCAAGATAGGTTCACTCCCAGGTGCTCTCAAAACATCCCTGGTCTTCCTTACTCCAGGTGTAACAATAGAAGGAATACCCAACTCATCATCAATGCTCTGTTCTGAGCCACTGGATTCACCATCCACATAAGAGTGACCTGCATTCACATCAAACATGGGCTCATCAACCTTCTCTTTTCCTTTTCGTGATACCTGCATACCACTATCTGCATTGCTTTGAGAAGATTCTCCTGATCTCAATCTGCCTGTCCATGGCGAAGAATGTGAACCACTGCTAGAGGACGCTCCAGGTCCACTGATATTTTGTGACTGCTGCTGTGAATTCTATGCAGCATTACCATTTTGTGCATCTACATCATCTATCACATTTACTGGTTTATACCAGCTACTCATCTCATCAAAAACAACATCTCTGCTCACTGTAAACTTACGAGTAGAAGGGTTATAGCATCTATACCCTTTTTGCTGCAAAGAGTAACCAATAAAGATGCAGTTCTCAGCTTTTGGATCCAACTTGGATCTCAACTCATCTGGCACATGTACATAGACAATGCAACCAAAAATTTTCAAATGAGTAATATTTGGTTTCCTACCAGTATACCTCTCCTCTGGAGTCATCCCATGTATTGCTGCAGTGGGAGTCCTGTTCATTATATAGACTGCTGTAGCAACTGCCTCAACCCAATAAAAATCTGGCAGGTCTTTTTCATTGAGCATGGCACGAGATACCTCTCCAATATGCCTGTTTTTCCTTTCTGCAACTCCATTTTGTTGTGGGGTATGACTGCATGAATATTGCTGCTTTATGCCATGCTCCTGCAGGAACCTTGCAAACTCATTTGAGAGGTACTCTCCCCCTCCATCTGACCTTAGGCATTTTATTTGCAGGCCTGTTTCTTTTTCAACCATAGCTTTAAGAGTTTTGAAATGCCCAAAAACTTCACTTTTCTTTTTCATAAAATACACCCAAACTTTTCTGCTATAGTCATCAATAAAACTGACAAAATAATGACAGCCTCCAAGAGATGCAACTTTAATAGTCCACACATCAGAGTGGATTAATTCCAATGGCTTCTCACTCTCTTGAACATGTCTAGGAAATGGTTTCCTTGCCTGTTTTCCAAACTGACAAGCTTCACATACCTTATGCATTTCTGCAACCTTGAATTTGGGCAATCCTGCAACAATATTTTGGGCCTGCATTGATTTAAGTCACTGTACATTAACATGACCAATGCATTTATGCCAGATATCAATATCTGCAACTACACCGGTCCCATGTGCAAACATTGCTGCACTCAATTCAGGTATGTCTGCATCTAACGTAAACATTCTGCCCTTCTTCTTTCCTTTTGCTATCAAGCGACCTTTATTTTTCATATCCTCAACAAAGCATCCATGAGGATTAAATCTGACCTGCAAGCCCTGCTCAACCATTTGACCAACAGAAACCAGATTCTTGGTGATATTCGGGACATGAAATACATCGGACAAGTATTTCTTTTTCCCATCCCGCATAGACAAATGAATTTTTCCAATCTGCACAATAGGATGTGCAGTATCATCACCAGTCTCCACAAATCCTGGTCTTTCCATTTTCCTTGCATCCTCCATCCATTCTGCATGACCTATCATGTGGTTTGATGCACCTGAGTCAACATACCACACATCGTTGCTTTCTTCTGCACTTGTCACAGAATTGTTCCTGTGATGCTCCATGAACAAATGCTCATTTCTGTCATCACCCTATCTACTAGAAGATTCATAATTCCCTTGTTGCAATTTTCCATTCATGATGTCATTCTGCTTTTTATAACAGTCTTTAGCCATATGACCCATTTTACCACAGTAGTAGCATTCAACATTACTGTTTGCATTTTGGCCTCTTTGCCATCCACCACGACCTCTTTGGCTCCCCCTGCCTCTAGAGTTACCACGTCCTCCTCCATAGGACTGGTTTTCTTGAGTTTGCTGCATATTCTGATTTCTACCACGGCCTCCATATCGGCCTCCTCTACCTCTGCCTCTACCTCTTCCAGCATTTGAGTAGAAGACAGCTTCTTTTGAAGTTCCTCCTGAAGAAGATGCACCACCATTTCTCTGCTCCTCAGAAATTAGAAGAGCAATCAACTCCTCAAAATCAGGAAATCTTTCACGGACGGAAATGGATATTCAAAACTGTGCATAATCCTTTCCTAGATCATTCAAGGTCACGGAAACTAAATCATCATCTTCCACTGGCGACCCAATGGAAGCAAGTGCATCTGCAATCTTCTTCACCTTCATGTGGTAGTCATTGATGCTCATATTTTCTCTTTGCACATTATGCAACTCTTGCTTGAGCTGCATTTTCCTGGCTTGCGTATTTGTGCTATACATTTTTGACAAAGTATCCCATGCCTCCTTTGGCGTACTTGCATCCTGAATATGCACAATCATAGAGTCTAAAATGCTGATAGACAGCCAGTACATAACTTTCCTGGCTCTCTCATGCCATGCTTTAAATGCCTGCATTTGCTGTTGATTGGGAACATCAGGAAGAACTGGTTCTTCTTCATTTCCTGCAAGAAATTCCCAATATCCTTTTCCCATAAGGAAATTCGTCATTCTAAACTTCCATGCTTGGAAGTTGTTCTTGTCAAGCTTTTCAGTGACAATCTGTGAGAGAGAATCAGACGCCATTATAGAACACTGCAAAAAATTATGTCACTGCAAAGAACACAACTTCAGCCTCACAAAGGCAAATCTGCAAAACTGACGAAAGTGGTATTTGACCACACAGTCACTTCCTAGTGACGATTTTGCATCAACAGGCAACAGGGATGATTCTGTAACTCCTAATGTCTCTACACACAAGCATACAATGCAATTTCTACAGTAACTTTTCACCGATCTGTAGAACAATGGCTGCACAGCATAAAACTGGGCCTTTTCCTGAGTGCGTGCAGAAAACTTCCGCCTCCAAAACAGGCCCCGAAATCCCTCAAATCAAAAAAACAAGGTCGCCAAGGGCTAAAGCCCTTACCCGCAGCATATACTGCCCTCTTGCTTCACCGCGAAGGGCGTCTCAACCTGAGACAATGCACTCTTGCAATTTTCGGCTGTGCTACCTGCAGAGATCTGCTCCCAAAACAGAAAATGAAAGCAACACTGCTCCTCTTACCAGAACACCGTGAGCTTGGCTTGCTTTCTTGAGCTCCTTACCACGAACAAGGCTCTGATACCATGTCAAGATTGTGGGAGAGAAGGAAGGAGTCTCACTTGTAGCTTTCTTGCTTGCACAATGGGGGAATACATACAGAGGTGGAGGCTGAAAACAGTTTTCCTCTTCTTAGTTATGTAGCCAAAAAGAACTCTAATACAAAGAAATAGAAGAACCCTATATATGGGTCTCAAACCAAACTCAACTAACTAAGGTGGCATACTAACTGAGCCACGAACTAGAGTAGATAAGGATAGCTGTCATGTAGCTATTATTCATGGGCGGTGTACCAACCGCGTCTGCAACAACTGACAAGTCAGTGACATAAATACACAACGGTCACCTTGGCGTATCACGAGTGGAGCTCGATATCTCAACACAAACGCCCTTTAGGCTGACCTACGGGACTGAGGCAATTTTGCCACTAGAATTCTTTGTCCCTAGCGTGAGGATAGCAGTGCAAGAGAGATGGAAAGGAAAGGAAGCTTAGACCAAATGCCTCATGGAATTGGAATGACTCACTAAGACTCGGCTCCTAGCCACCCACACCCTAATTTGTGAGAAAGCACAACAAAAGATATGGTTCAACAAGCATGTCAAACAATGCAACTTTGAGCAAGGAGACCTTGTTTTGCTCTACTTGGTAAAGGGCCACAAGCAGAAAATGAAATTCAGAGGGTTGGGACCTTTCCGAGTACGAACTATTAGTAGGACAGACAACGTTGAACTTGAAACCCTTTAAGCTCGATGGACGGGATAAGTTTGGCAGACATCCCAAACCCAAAACAACTGAGGATGCAGGTAAAGATGGCCCATGCCCTCTTCTCGAGACAAAGGTACAATCATTTATGAACAGGATTGGCATGCCACTGCTGGAGAGCATAGCCGCAAAGTACCCTAAAGAGGTGGATTGGAACAAGTTTGTCATAAAAACCATCAAGACCTCAGTTGCCGTCCTAGCCACAAGTGCAACACTAGCAGGTCTTAGACCTTCCTACGAGCAATGTTCGTTCCTAATGGTCGCCAAGGACCTTGCTGAGAATACGAGAGAAGATTTGTTGACTTGCATCAAGCTCTTGGACAACACTTTCACCATGTTCGCTAGGAGCTATGAAAGACTTGACCTCAACTTGCTTGATGAACCCCTTGCCTTTGATGTTCATTCTTTATCTTGCACTTGGGAAGAATACGAGTTCATAATCGTAAAATTTCCATAGGTCACAAAGGAGTTGATCAATAATGGTGAAATCTCAAAAGAGCAAGTGCTCATCAGACGGCTAATAACATCATACTGCAAGTCCCAAAGGCCTACGTCACCCGATGAGCTTGAGGAACTCACGCGCCTCGTTGAATCTGACTCATCGTTCCTTCAAAAATGGTGTAACCTACATCTCCAATGGGAGAAATAGGATTGCCAAGTAATGACTAATGCTAAGCAGCAACGTGCAATTAAAACAATCGAATATGACCCAACTTACATAGCACCAACCTCTTTTAAGGTCTTGGCCATCACTAGAAACAAACACCTAGATGACTAGGTCACCCTTACATTGATCGCATCCTTACCAAAGAGGAACTACATGTGGCTAGCTGCATTAACTTGGGTGATTTTCTAATCAATGTCCTAACTTACATTACCCAAGTATGTGTTAGCCCTCGTAATCTTGATCGTCATGCCCACTTGAAATACAACCCTAATTTCTACAATTGGCTTATGTCAAAGTAGATAGTATCATACGACGCTTAAATGCCCTTCCCTCTTCCATGTCCAATCCTAGGAAGGATTCTCATCATTTCCCAAGGGGGGTAAGGTAATGAGGTGATTAAGTAAACATAGGCAATAAGGGAAAAAAAAGACTTAATTGAAGTCAAAAGCAGGAAAGACTGGGAATGAATAAGTTGTTGTTCGAAAATTTCATGTCTTTAATTCAGCTTGTTAATTTTCTTCATGGAAGCAAAATCAAATTCTTGCTCACCAAAAAGCCATCTAAGGAATACTAATGCTAGACTATGATAAATGATAGGTACCCGCAATGGCAGGGCAAGATAAAGATGGCAAACTCCCCTTCACGAAGGAATAACAAACGAGATATGACCTAAGCGTAGAAACAAGGGGCTTCGGTCAATTCACCTTCAAGCACATATTGAATTTGGACAAAGCCATCCTGGAAGAGCCGACCATAAAGCAATTGGTGGACAAATGCACCCTCTGGAAGTATGTGGAGAAAGTAGGGCAAGCAATTGACTACAGCATGTGCGTAGAGTTCTTGAGAAGCTTTGATGATGCAAGAAACTGCGGCACAATAATAGTCAGGACAGGAGGAGAAGAACGCCAAGTGGAGGTGACCCTAAATGCTACAATAGTGGAGAAGGCCCTACGTTTGGCCCCCAAGAAAGAAAAATGCCATCGAAGAGATGTGTACACAATGCTGGGTATGATTAAGAATGATGTGCACACGGTGGACGGGATAAGTCTGGCAGACATCCCAAACCTAGAAGTTAGGATGCAGGCAAAGATGCCCCATGCCCTCTTCTCAGGATAGAGATACAACACATTGATGAACAAGATTGGCGTGCCACTGTTGGAGAGCATAGTTGCAGGATCCCCCGAAGAGGTGGATTGGAACGGGTTTGTCGTAGAAACCATTAAGACCTCAGTTGCCGTCCTAGCCACAAGTACAGCACCAATGGGAGAAGAGTCCCTAGCCTCAATGGCCAGATCAGCGCGTAAGAAGCCTTCCTCCAAGGCCTCCATGATCAGATTTGGCAGATTCTTAATGGCTATCATCAAGAGGCCATAAAGGAGGCAGAAGAAGTTGAGAAGGAGGTAGGAGAGACACCCCAACAGTCGCTACGCCCTGAAGTAGAGCAATCCAACGAGAGAACCATCAACAACCGGGAGGGCAGGAAGTGTAGGCTACCCAGAAGGAGGTCAAGGCATAAGAGAAAAAGAAGGCCACGAAGCCCCATCAACAAAGGAGAGAGGAGATGACAAAGGAAGAATGGGCAGAGTTGAAAAGAGCTAAAAAAGAATCCAAAAGGGCGAAAGAAGAACGAAGGCAAAAAGAGGAGGAAGAAATGAAGAAAGTGAGAGAAGAATCATAAAGAGCTAAGGAGGAGAGGAGAAGGAGAGCGAAAGAAGAGGCATAGGAGCTAAGGAGAAAGGAGGATGAAGACATGGCAGAGGCCATGCACAGGTCTAAATGGCCATCTTGAGCCCATGGCGTGAAGGAGAACCAAGTGGCAACGTTGAGGCAGCCCTAGTTGTTGCAAGAAAGGGAAAAGCCCCATTGCATCCCCTCCCTTCAACTCTCACACCTCAGACCGCCACCACCACCTCCACAACACAAGAGCCAGCACCTGCCATGGATACCATTCAGCTCATGTCCATTATGTAGTTCTTGGTCTCACGAAAGTACAAGAGATAGCACCAAGGGCAAGAGTCAAAAGGCCGATTGCAGTAGACGCCGAGTCAAGGCAAGACCCAAAGTGGCAAAGGTTAAAAGCATCCACCACCACAGCACTGCCAACAATGCCCTCGACTGTGGACTATGATGCCTACGTAGTTGAACTCCTAGCCCAGCTAGAGAAGGCTAAGGAAGAGAAGAAGGCCACAGCTATGGAACTAGAGGCCGAAAGAGAAGTTTCCATGGCTCTACAACTAGAGATGGCATGACAAGCCGCGGAGCATTAGAAAGAAATTCGAAACCTAAAAGAGCAACTCAGTGTTAAGGAAAAGGAGGCACAAGAGAATGAAGATTGCCTAAGGCAAAGGCTAGAGGATGAAGCCCAAGACCTAGTGGTGGAGCAGTGGGATCACAAGTTACTCATCCAAAAATACCTTGAGCTCCAATAATGAATGGCATGGGTGGAAGCTATGTATGCAGAACTACGGGAGAGCCAGCAAGAAGGAGACCACGCATCAGAAGAACGATGCCAAGAACAGGAGGATGCCTGGTATTCACGCTGTGGTCGGCAATGGAGGAGTAAGGAAGGCTAGGGAGAGAGATAGGAGTCGTGTTGAAGGCGAAGGAAGAGGCCATAGAAGAAGGGACCAGGAGTCTATAGGACAATGCCTAACAAGAAGTGGAGGGATTAATGGCCATGGCCATGACCAAAAGAAAATTACCCCTAACGGAGCTAGAAAGCCATGCACCAACTACTACTGAAGATCTATCAAAAAGGCTTGCAAAGGCCCACCAATAGTTCTCCCTGGTTGATTGAGATAGAAGAATAGTTGAAGAGCAGTTGAATCGTGAGGATAAAGAGAAGACCCAAATGCTAGAAGTGTGGGATGAGTAGCAGTAGGTGGTAATGATGCTGTCTCAAGAGATGGAAAGGGGCAAGGAAGATATGGAGGAAGAGAAGGCACAACAGTGGGAGAGGCGTAACTTTGAAAGAGTGAGAGGGTTGACAAAACGCATGGTAGTGGCGGAGTGCAAGAGGGTGCTTGCAAAATCCAAAGCTGAGGCCGCCGAAGCGTGCTCCAACATGCAGAGGCAAGCCTTTTTTAGCATTGTGCTTCATGTTACACAAGTTGAAGGCAAGGATTCAGTGGAGAGAATGAAAAAGAAGTTGGAATTGACGACCATAGCTTTAAGGTATGGCCTACAAGAGCGCACACTCCCAACCAGCACAGGCATAACCAAGGAGCAATAATGTAGCTACTTGCGACAAGCTGGACTCTCCACCGATGAGCTCAGGGAACTTGGATTTGAGGAACAAGAGCAGCCCCATCCACCCCCAACCCACAATGGAACAAGACATTGAGGAAGGACCAAACTTCAAGCAGGCATTCGAAGAAGAACTGCAAATCAGAGAGCCCAGTTTGCCCTTTCCTAATCTATCCCTAGTAGAGCCAAAGGGTGCCCAGGTTCCTGAGCACATTATTGTTGTAAGAAGAAGAAGAGGGGAACTTGTGGAGCAAGCCCAACAAAGAGCGCGAGCACGGCCACAACAATTGCCTGACGAGCCCATGCCACTACGCAAGGATCACCATCTCGTCAACTGGCCGCAGGAGCTAGCTATCTGACAACAGCAAGAGCTCCAATCCTAAACCTTTGTGTTCTCCTTCCTCTACCCAAGAACCTTGGACAGAGTCTTACCCCTGAAGGTAGTGGAAAGGATCATTCATTTGGGCAATACTCTAGTGAACCGATGGGTCAAGGAGCGAAGCATTATAATCACACAATGGAGGCAGGAACCCATGGACTACTAGCAAGATAAGGTCTATTAGGTTCTCGAAATCGTCCAAGGTTACGAGGCGCAGCCAAAGTGGCGGAGGAGGATTTGGGACACCAATTTTGATGCATGGATGGCCTTCTGTAGCATGCTACATGAAGAATGGAATGATCCTATCTACATGCCCTACCCTTGCAGACACGGAGTGGATTATGATAGGGGATGCATGGCAGGTACAACTTTTCGAAGATCTACAATGTCAATGCAGCAACTCCCGAGGAATGCATGACCTTTAGAGTAGGGGACTTGTGCCCATCCATCAACCGCTTCCTCGAGGATTTCTCCTCCTACCCGAACCTAGCCTTCATAACTACTTGTAATTACCTTAGGACCATTAGGTTTTTGCTTAAACAAAAGCCAACAGCTGAGGAAGGCCACCTTCCCTCATTATTTTTTGACATTAACCTAAGAATAGATAGCTGCACTATGGCTAGACTCATGATGAGGGCAACCCTGCTTCCCTCATTTTGTATGAGGATCCTTGAAGACATGAGCAATAGCCACTTTAGGAGGTGTAATCATCCTTTCTTGTCAACCACACCTCTTAATGCAAAGGCTAGCATCAAGGAATACTTGCAGAGCCGCGCCTTTTTGACTAAGTCCCTAAGACCACCTTGTGAATCGTCTAAATCAGGGTAGAGCCTAACAACACCCCTTGCATCCAAATGCCGACTATAATCATCTACTAAAAACAAAAAAAGGAAAAGAAAGAAAGAAAAAGTGGAAATATTGAACCCCCCAAAAGCACCTTGAGCACCACAATCACTACACCTAGGGTTCCATACCTAGCTCCGTCCCCCACGACACATGTTTAAGGCACATCAAGGGCATGACATACCTAGCAAGGTAATTATTGCCTATGGTTCGACTCGTCACCCTAAGCCCCCTGCACCGCACCTCCCTTATGCACAAACTGAGTCCTCAAGTGTGGGATACCACCAAGGGCCCATCTCCCAGTTCCACAAGCACGGGCACCATGCACTCCATGGTAAGGCAGAAACACCCCCAAGTAGTTCACCTTCTATTCTTTCTAGGTACAAACAAAGGCCCCGACCACCATCTCTAGAGGCCCTGTCATCCATGCAATGCACTCTCCATCTTATGTGACATGTCACCATGTGGGCACAACAAAGAAAGGTGTGGACGCAATAGCCCCAGTCAAAAAGTGAATGAAGAAGCTCATATCCAACTCAAGGGCCTTTCAGAACCATAAATCCCTCCAACACTAGGGCTCATATCTAACTCAAGGGCCTTTTAGAACCATAAATCCCTCCAACACCAAGGCTCATATCCAACTCAAGGGCCTTCCAGAACCATAAATCCCTCCAACACCAAGGCTCATATCCAACTCAAGGGCCTTCCAAAACCATAAATCCCTCCAACACACCTTCCAACAGGGCTTGTATACAAACTCAAAAAGCCACTTGGCTACCCTAGCAACATCGGTTGACGCACCACCCAGCAATGCCATGGGACTAGCACTCAACTAGGAGGGGGGTAATGTTTATTGCAAAGAAAAGAAAGCAGAAAACGAGGCACCAAGAGGAAAAGCACAGGGCAGAAAAAAGGAAAAGGCACCCTACAAGAGAGTGGGCCTGGAAGATATCAAAAGCATGGGAACAACCACCAAGAGTACAAGACGCAACCATGAAAGCCACAGGAAGCCAAAAGCAAGAAGATGCACCTTTAAATATAAAGGCACAGCCAAAAACCTTTGTGAAAGAGCGTCAGGCTCCCTCCTGTGCAATTTGTAACCATGAACATGCGGTAGGACTAAGCTAGGAAGAGAGGTGGACAATGGGAAAAAGGGCCAGCCGGCCATGTAAGAAAAGGGGAATAAGGGGATGACTTCCCAAAAGGGATTTAGGGTTTTGTATATAAAGTTGAAAAGTGAATGAGAAGCTCATTCTTGGTGTGTGGCAAAAAGCTTCTTCTTCTTCTTCTTCTTCTCTTCTCTTGTCTTCTTGCTTATGCTCGAGGAAGTGAGGGAGTCTGAGAGAGTGAGGAAGTGAGTGTGTGAGAGTGAGGGATCGAGGAGAAGAAGCTCCCCATCTCCTCTCTTCATCTTCTTCTCTTGTCTTGTCTTCTCTTGTCTCTCGCCGCTATGGAGGATGGAGCTTGATGGAGAGGGATTGAGGTTGCTTGAGCTTGCCTCAAGGATCGTGGAGCTACCAATGTGCAAGAGAGAGGAAGGTGCTCAATCAAGAATCAAGGTAAGCTCACTACACCCCATGGGTAGGGATAGTATGACAGCTATGTGAGAGGTAGCCATGGTCGCTAGCTTGAAATGCTTGACCAATAAGCGGTCCGTAGGTCTCAGGGGTTGAGCTAGAGAGCTTCCTTCAATGATGTCCAGTGCTGCTAGCGAAGGCATAGCCTTTTTTTGCATTGAGGATTTGAACACAATGACCTTATGGGCCTCATTGACTTAATGAAGGTAGTTGACCATGTATGCCACATTGAACTAGTGGATAAATGTATTTTATCCTCATTGTTGGAAGATCCAAAGAAATTAGGGAGGGATATACTAGGTGGGTGAGCCATTGAGATCAAAAGCGAGGGTGGGGTTGGGGTTATTGAGACGGGGAACCTATCGTGTTGATTGAATTTGAAAAACGACTTGTTAGGCTCAATGGGGTAGTAGGAGGAATTACAAAAATGTCAAATTCGTTACCAATCAAAGAAGTGGAATGCGAATGATGCTGTCAAAATTCTAGAGACACTTGTTTGCTCTAGATATAGCCACTGAGGATAAAAAAAGCCTTAAAAGATGGTATTGTTTGTCACTTTTTAGTCTGGGACCACCTTGTGTGGCCTAAAGACGGAATTGCATCAGGCAAACTATGTGAACACATATGCATCCAACTTAGCATGCGAAGAAACAATAGTTGTAGTCACCATGTATAATTAGTGTTCTCTAAGCACTACTGCCACATAAAGGATAATGAGAACATACTCAAAATTGATACAAGTGGACATAGACATCACTCTTGACAATGAGCGTCATCTGAATTGCGGAGCAAGGCATAATCATAGCAAAGAGATCAAATACCAAGTGTACTCAAAGACTAACTCAAAATCTATTGCTAAAGTAAGAACAATACATCTATCGGGGATAGAAAATGATAACGATGTAGGACTATGGTAACAACTAGTGCACGATCATGAACATAGGACAATTGCAAGATACAAGATAATGACAATACTACTGCTAGAGATAGGGATTGTGAATAATACAAGAGCGCCTCTACTGATGATAGAGAACATAGAGGATGCTAGTCAAGAGAGGCTAGCTAAAGGGACTTGCGATCTAGCACTGAAGCATGAGAGCCCATTGACTCTTGAACTCTGACATTATGCGTGTGCTCATAACCCCCCTTGATCAATTTCGCTCCCTTCTTTATATAGCCCACTACTAGCTACAACATTCTCTCTACCCATGTGCCATGCCAAATAGTCTTCACTACTCCTGCACTTGTCACTCATCAATGTGTTGTTGGTGGCTCCTAGCTTTAAATGTCGCTAACTACCACTGCCTTTAGCAAAATAGCAACTATATTTGTCACATTTGATGGGAAGCAAGCCTCAATGGCTATGGTGTATCTAGATAAGAATGAGAACCTCAAAAATATAATCAATTGCACACACAATCAATCCTGCTCATCTCATCCCAAAATTCTAGCCAAACTAAAGCCCATGTCAACAAGTAGAACTCTAAAGGAAATAGTAGCGGAGCAAGCTCGCATCAAGAATAGAAATATCACAAAGTACATTGCTAAATTGAATGCTAAGTTGCGACTATTTCCATGTATCTATGTCATGTCGACATGGGCACATTACCAAAGGAGCATGAGGAATACTTAGTATGGCCACTAACATGGAAGGAGAAAGACCATCTTGATGAATACTACAGTGGAGTTTTGATAACCTCATCCAACACATCTCAAACAAAGAAGCCGAAGAATGTTGCTTAACTTCTACCTTCAATGAAGTACTCTATCAACATTACCTATTCAAGATAGAGGAGATAAAATAATAGTTAAGAAATGAAGTCCATCCAAGAAAAAATGGTTTAATAATCAAGCTTCAATGGGGCTAAACTCAAAGGCTAGCTAGAGGAGTTGCATGCTGCTAGTAAGTTAGGACAAGGAACAGTGCTGCTCGATGTAAAAAAAATTTCATCCTTGCTAATGAAGCTGCCATGACTCCTCGATACCTGTGTTGCACTTAAGTATAATCATGAGTTCTATAATTAGCTTTCGTCATCTTAGAGTGATATGGAACCATAGCTTGTAAATGTATACATAAATAAAAAAGTTTTGTCATTGACATTGTATAAATAGACTATACAGAAACCCCGCACACCCTACAAGCAATGACTATTAAGTAGAGGTAATAAGAATCAAAGCCAATGTACTAAATTCAAATAAGTGATACTTCTTTCAAGTGAGCTCTTCTATTGCATTTGAAGCACCTCAACTCCATGTGCTTTCACATCTTCACCAAGTGAAGTTAGGGCCAAACAGGTCTTGAATCTATTGGTATTGTCACCTCAAGCCATCAAGTGTTGCCATTTCTCTTCAAGAAACCACCATGTACAGCATTGACAAGCAAAACCTACAAGAATAACTTATCAGAACAAGACTTCAATGACCACATCTACAAAGATTATCCTCCACATGTAAGTATTGCTTGCTAGGCATGTCTATTGACTACTCTCTCTTTTTCAATCCAACAAGAAGACAAGCTTCCATGAATGGCAAAAGCTCCTTCATCAACTATGCCTCAACCTCCAAGTTATCCTACCTCAAGGCCCAAGGACCACTCTATCGCTACCCCTTCGACATTAGCCAAGTTATGCTTCTTGAAGAGCCTCCTTAATTGTATCATCTCATCCCCTCACAGAGGCTAAAAACCCTTTTGTACTACCTTCTATATCAAAGGAAAGAAAAGAAGCAAAGGGAGAGAACAAAATATGCATGTACAAATGTGGTAGTGCACCTAGGGACCCTCAAGTTAGGAATGCCTAGTGGTCTTGGTTGGCCGGCTTAGTCCCTAAACCCTACCTCCATTTCATATTTTGATATGTACTAGCACAATTCCTTTCATACTTTGCCAAATATCTCACTGCCATGGCAACAATATAGGAAGCATGACAACCAACAGCTAATCAAGAATTTTCTAATACTACAATCACACTTAGTATTGCATTATCTACTCATTGATAAATTGTAATCAAACCTCTACCATCACATCCATGGTTATGAGCTCCATGTTTCTCAAAGTAGCTCAAGGTTCACTTCATAATTCCCCCTTGACTTTCTTGTCCCTTAGCAATGACAATACTTTCCATTAGTTATCCATCAAATTGTGCCTTATTTTATCACAATCAACATACACAAGCCATCAAGTTGTCTTATAACTATGGTAATAGTCTATATAAGTGCATGCACACACATAGTAAGTGCACCATAACCTATATGCCGATCGGTTTCTCAAGTGTGGGATAACACTCCAAAACTTGACCCATCTCTTAATACATTAATATTGTCCTATGACATAAACAAACTAGCACTCCCTAGGGGAGAGAGAGAGAGTACAAGAGGTTTTCCCTTGAAGGTATTGGCAAATCCAATGGCTTGTAGCTTGTGAGCTAACATCTTCCACATTAACCTGCTTCACCTACTCCACTCAAATCTAACTAGTCTACTAACAAAAGATCCTAATCTCAAGAGCCTCATCTAATCCCATCTAATCCCAATCACCACTTATTGCTTGACATTCAATGTCCAAAGCAACTCTAACATCCACATTGAGCTTTGACGACAACCACTATATTCCTCACAATGGCCCCATGATTGTCCTTGACATGTGTCATCTGATGTGTAAGTTGAAGCATGCTACATATGATACCAGGAGGCATATTCCACAGTGGATTCCGTGAGGTTTTTCGGTGGATTCCATAAAACTATATGTATTTGCCAGGGCTCGTACATAAGGTGGATTCCTTGTGCGAGAAGTTGATGGGGATACTTGTCCTTTTCAGGTGTCAGATTAATTTAATGTGCATGTGGGTGATTCCACAACGAGTGATTCCACAAAATACATATTTACATCAATGGACGTTTATGAGTTTAGAGTGCACTCATATTAAATTAAGGTTAGGACAAAGTTCCAACCTATTTAATTATTTTGTAGTCGAAGACTGCTAGGTATTTTCTTTTGTGGGTTTTATCTTTTTATTTTCTAATAATTATGAATGCTTCAATTGATGTGTAGAGCAGGCAGTAGTGGTGTTGGGAAGCATCGGGCGATGGCATGTATTCAGATTATCTAGAAGAATTATTATTTTGATGGGCACACATATTATCGCTTAAGGCATGGTGTCAATATTTATTTAGGCATGGTTATGTATTATTTTGTATGCGCATAGGCACTTGGTTTAAATATTCCATTATATGACATTGTATTTGGGCACAGTCCGATTTTTGAACGCCCAAACGCTTTACTCTTTATTTGGGCAAAAGCAAACACAAAAGCCAAAAGCATGCTAATTGTAAAGTGGGCTATTTTTGAGCTTGGAGATTAATAAATTTATAAATACATGCCTTGTGAAGCACTCACATAAGGCATGGGGGGAGATTGCACCCAATTTTTCTTTTTGTCTCATATCGTGCAAACTCTTTTCTTACTTTAATAAAGCTTTTGTAGAGTTCTTTGTTCTTGGGGACCTTCCGGAGTTCACTACGCACGCGTATAGCATTCAATTTGCGCACCAATGACAACACTTAAAAACATGCCATTTATTGCAACAATTTTTTGGCAAAACTGTATACAATTGACACCTTATTACTAAATTTTTACATGAATTTAATGCAGAAGCGGTGTTTGTTGTTGTTGTCTTTGGAGGCCGTGTCCTTGCAGTCTAGCTAGGAGATGAATCTATGAGAAAGTTCTTGTACGAGAGGGAGGTGGAGTTTTAGATAAAAATTTGATAGTAATACTGCAGTGACGATCAAGGGGTGATCATTAGATCATTGGTGATTATCATGAAGATTTCTTTGGGGAGGTGTTGAATATTAGATTCAAGAGGATGACTCTTGGCAAGGATGATGTGATCCAAAGGGACTTACTCGCAAAAGGAAGATCGGATGTACCACCTAGGATGTATTCTTGGTGTTAAAGGTTATAAGGATACACTATGTCATATGTGAATTTATCCTTGTGACATCCAAAAGGGTACCAAAGGAAATTTTGCAATATCAATCCAAGATAGGCAGTGGTTAGGGGTAGGGCAGATTTCTACTTGGAAACAACTTGATGATCATGATCTATCTACGATTGATTACTAAGTATTGTGGTCCTCATCAACTAACACTCTTATACAACACATGTGGTAGTCTCTTCATATTTCAACGATCCTTATTATTATTTAAAAAAGTAATATACATTACCACCATGGACTATACCTTGTTACAAGTATATCCAAAAGAAGTTAGACACCATGATGTACAGGGTGGTAGGGGGATGAAGAATTCAAGCAATAAACTCGTCACTCACATAGATGGATTTGGTAACTACCACTTAGAAGTGCAAGGCCCATTGGGGTCAGAGCATGAAAGAAGAAGTGTCTTAAATCTTTACATGCTTGATAGTGGGGACTACTCCAAGGTTAGAGGATACATGGTTATGGGTGGATTCAAGAAAGCCAAAAGAAATGGTTTAAAGAGCTATTTATCGAACTGCAGGAACGAAACAAAATCAATGCATTTACATCAATGGATAAGATTCCTGCCTTGGCTTATTTTCACATTTCTCTAGTTGAGACACGTATAGCAAGTCTTTGCTCAATAATTAGAGTTAAGCAAGAGGAAATTGGTTGTGCACAAGTGAATTCTGGCTTCTGGTCGACGTTGCATGAAGCAAGAGATGTTCGTATGGTCTTTAATGGACATCATCATGTCAATGACTTTTGCGGCAACCTTCGAGGAAATACAAAAGTTTGTTGGCTACCATGCATATGGTAAAGTTGGTCGGACTAGACGAGCAAAGGTTGTCCTTTTGTCATTGAGGTCATCAACTAGTAGCAATACCTCACACATTGACATTCTCAAAGAGTGTAAAGGTGCCTATATTACCCTATGTGGGCTCTTGATATCAAGGGGAGGAGGGGCAGTTACATTCATGTGACGTCTCTTTGTCTCGAAAAATTTGGGGGGGGCAAAATGGCAATTGCGTGCGCTTCTGAGATGAGGAGCAATGGTCTGCCCCCGCGCCTCCCCTCTCGGGTTCCTCATTAGTCAGTTTCATCTTTGCGCCTGTTCCATCCAAGTTCTACGACTGGCTAAAAGCCTTCTCCACTCCTGTGCCATGAACTCAATTTTTGACAGCATTTGCGGCGTGAAAGAAGGGGTCGTGAGCAAGAGGAAGAGGATCGATTGATCGATAATATTGAGCGAATCTTGCAGGCAACAAAAGGTACGTCGATCAGCCCACAAAGGTGGGATTCCAATCCCGAATTGATCCGATGAAACAAGGCAATCGACATGGACGCGGAGGGAGCAAGGGCCGTTGAACGAGGGGGGGGAGAGGGTCCATCTCTATCTGCCATGGCACACCCCAAAGAAGGGCTTTGATCTTGTCATGCAACGGAGGAGAGCATCATATTTCACGCTGATAGCATAGTCCCATCATCACTTGATCGAGGTCTTGCATCTGATCGAGGATCGTCAGATCGTCTCCCAGAGAGAGAGAGAGAGAGAGAGAGAGAGAGAGAGAGAGTGGGCACTAGGAGAGGTGATACCAAGTGTATGGAGGACTGATGCGCTTTTGGTACGTTGAGGGAGCAGAACGGATATTCAGGTAGTGTATATGCGACATGAATGAATGAATGAGAGAGAGAGAGATCGAGATAAAAGCATCTCTAAAACAAGATCACAATCAAGAAGAGGAGGAAAGAATGAATTGCTCCATCAATGCCTTCATCACACGACGCCATATCTCCCTATGAGAATTCGGAGCTTCCATATACTTGCCTAATCTGAAGTGGTAGGCTGGATGAAGATTGTCTTCTCGTTCTATCTGTAAAATATTACACGGCGCAGCGAACAGAATCTGAGAAAGAGATAGAGAGTACACAACAGATAAGAGGAGAATCAGTAAAATTCTTTAACTCCAAACAACTGATACAAAGATGGCTCTGTCCACCCGTGCGCTTCCACTAAATGAAGCTTAGATGGCGATCTAGACAGAAGATAGGTGAAGAGCTTAAGGCTAGCTGGAACAACAACTCTGACTGGGTGAAAGATGAGTGTGAGATGGCTGCGAAGGGGTTTAGCTTTTATAGCCCGCGAAGGTCGTTAGGTCGGCCTGCTGACCGACCTACCATATGAGCCTCCACTAGTCGGCCAGGGAATATTCCAGGGAATATTCCCTTTACCATCGGGCCGGGGGCGCTGCCCCCGGACCCCCGCCAGGCTGGCCCCCCTGGGACCCCCCAGCCAGGGGCCGCTTCCGCGGCCCCCGGACCCCACAATAGGGGCCCCTTTTAACTCCCTTACTACGCAACTCAATGCAATGTGCCTCGAGTTGCTACCAGCTTAACCACTCTGTCTAACCCAAAGATTAGACCCACAATGGTCACCTTTTTGCCATCCGGTCACATAGACCTCATCTGATATACAAGTCAGGACTCCACCAATGTCCGGGCTCACACTTGGCTTCTCCTCATAATGGGGGCCTTACAACTTTGAGCACCATGGATCATTGGTAGTACCTAATGAGGGTGGGGCATTGATCATATCTAACACTATCGCCTGGGCTCGCGCAGGATTTGGCTGACAGATCAGAAAGATATTGCAATAGTCTCCTTGGCCATTGAGAGTCGACGCCTTCTTCAATTGAAAACCATAGCTAAAGTTTCAATTAACTCTTAATTAAGAGTTAACTTAAAACTTAAGAAACAAAAAGGGGCATTCCTATTGTCAAAGAGCAAAAGTCGTGCGAGAGTCGGAGAGGGAGAGAGAAATTGACGAGCTCACGATTGCAATGACTGGCGGGACACAAGACTCTCTTTGGCTGGACTGCAAGAGGACGCGGACCCCAAAGACGCAATCACGACTCGCGGGTTTTCCAAGTAAGTGTCTAACTGGTTTATCTAAAATAAATGATATGGCATGATAATTTCTTTAGTTTAATATTTTTAAAATATGTCTTTAAACCTGTTTTCTTATGCTACATGGTTGTTTGCATTTATCTATACTGGTTTTTATTTATTAAAAATCAAAAACAGTCGAAAACACTAAAAAATGACTCAAAATTATCATAAATAAAATTTTATAAAATTACTGACTAAAAATCTATAAGTTCTGATATTTTTCCTATAAAGCTTATGAATCAGGGAATTTATTGAATTTCTATCAAGATTTTTAAAGATGTTTTGTTATATTTAAAAATTAGAAAAGAGTTATATTTAGGGAAAAAGCATAGTTTCTCTTTACGTAAAATGTGTTATTTATTGATATAAACTATGGATTCTTAGTGAGATATTGGAAACAAAATCTTTGATTGGTTAGTGCATTTATGTTGTAAGGGTTAAAGAAAAGAAATAATTATTTAATAATATTTTACTTAAGAAATGTTTGTATAAAGATATGGTGTTTTGGTTTTGATAAGAGGAATTACACATGTTGTGGACATTTATGAAACATGGGAAGTTACAAATTAAAAAATTTAACAACACTTTATAATAATTAATAATGTTATGTTGCTACTATAAAATTTAGTTTAAATTAAAACAAATAAAATCAAATAATTTAATGATCGGATGGCATGAGGAAAAAGCCTCAGCATCTATATTAAATTTTTACATGTTATTCATTTTACAACCAATTTCTTAAATACACGGAGTGGAGGGCTACTAGGACTCATTGATAAATTAAAGGGTGCTATGGGAATTTAAAATAAATTATGAATGTGGACATGTGAGAGTATGGAAGAACTTGTTTTATTCTGGTTGATGTTTAATAATAGAAAAGAAGGAAAGGACGTTATATTCGCAAAATGAATTAAGTACTTAAAAACTAATAAGCAACGACGAAATTTATATACGGAGTGGGAAACGTCTACCAAGGGAGATTAAAATTTAGGAGTTTATGGTACGTCAGAAAATTTGATTTGAATGTTTGTTTAAAATTAAACAAATAAAAAGAATTAATTTTAATCAGGTGGAGAAAAACATAAAAAGGAATTTTAAATGGAGATATACAAATAGATCCAAGAGATCTATATCCCTGAAACAACCTTTCCAAAGTCAAACATTAAAAACATTTCCTGGATAAACCGCCACTAGCATGGCAGGAGAACATTATGAGGAGCTGCCCCTGAGAGATGGGGAGAAACCATAGTTATCTTAGGTTTAGCAATTTAGTGCCCAGTATAATTTACTGAAGTTTAGAATCTTTGCAGTTGGACTACTACAAACAACGTTGTAGATATTAGGGAAGGTTAAGTTGAATTAAAACAATTAGTGCAATAATCACTTGTTTAGTGCAACAACTCTTAGGAGTTGGCTTGTTAACCTGGGTAAAAGTGGCTTGGTCTTTGGCCAGTCAACCAACATATGACGAAGAGTGCCATGGAAATAGCACTAGACTAGGAGGAGGTATTGTTTACTACAAAATGGATCAAGCAACCTAAAGAAAGCAACAAACAAACAATAAAGGTGAAGAGAGGAAAAAAGGCAAAAGCGCAAGTGGAAATCTAGCAAAGACACAAGGCATCACAAATATTTTAGAGAATAACTTAGTCATTTCAATCATGTGTGCATAATATTTTATAGTTAATATCATGGTATTGTAATTAATTGTAATAATATTATGAGAATTGGGCACAACATTTGTGCAAGTTGTAATATTTTCTACTAGAAAGAAACACTCGTAGCTTAGCAAGAGCATGAGCACTAGCTTTTGTTCACTTTTCTAGTAGGTTGATATAAATATGTATGCATTGAGTAGAAAGACCAACCAAGACCATAAAGAAGGGATGTGCACCTAGCTTGAGTGGAAACCCAAACTCAAAGCCCTATGTACAAAATACACAAAGTGAATGGATAAGCTCATTCTTGTGGTGTGCAAATGTGAGAGCATTCTTCTTCTTGTTCTTGCTTCTACTCCATCTATTTGTTCTTCATCTTGAAAGTAAGGGAGATTGTGAAAGTGAGGGACTTAAAGAGTGAAGGCTCTTCCTTGCATTGTACTTTCCTCTTCTTCTCCTTCTTGGGTAAGAGGCAAATTGGAGGAGTGGTTGCATTGTTTCTCTTCTTCTTCACATTTCCTCTTGTGGGATGGATTGGGAGTTATGGAGTAGGGGAGGCACATCGAGAACCATCGCATGGATCATGGAGCCACCACTAAGATTTCGCTTAGTGGCATTGAGGACAAGGTATGACAATGATCTTACCACACCCTTATGAATTCATTCATTCTTACTCGTTATGGGAGAGGTGATTTGAAATCGAAGAATCGCTTGAAACAATGGGCATTTCGCCAAGTGCATTGAGTTTGTGAAAGCTCCAATAATAATGCACGTGCCTTGCTATCATGCTCCACATCAATGATGAGGTCCTTTATGTTCTGTATGTCCCCTTAGTGCAATGATGGAAGTATGCTTGAGCATGCCCTTTTGTGATTCAAAAGGTGAAGAATGAACTACAAAGGATGTAGCATGAGTTTCTAGTGCTTGACAAGCCAAAGCAGGAGACATACTTTCTATAGCTCAAAAAATATAGTAGTACCATTAGTAATTTGTTATCACCTACAAAAATTGATATGCCCATGAAGGGTTGTATTCAAGGGATCAAGCCAATGTGAGTAAGATGCATCTTAGGCAGGGAAAACATCCATGGATCTCATTGGATGTGCCAACCTCTATAAATGAGTCCCTTTTAGGACACATACCAAAGAAGCCACATCACCAAAATGGTGTATTGAGGTATGAAAACCAACCTCCATCAACAAACCCCTTTTAGGACACATACCAAAGAAGCCCGGTGTATTGAGGTATGAAAATCAACATGAAAGACAACATTGCATCTCCTAAAACACCAACACATATATTCTTACCATTAGACTCTTATGATGGACTTGATCGTTACTTTTTACATGCCACACATGGCATGCTCTTCTTCCGCTTAGAGGAAAGGATGCTCCACCCAATGATCCATTTGGTCGATAAGAGAGTGACACTATATGACCAAGAGCATCATGGCATTTACTATGGAGCAATCATGTTTTGCCACTACAAAAATGCTGACGAGTGAACTTTTTTTTAATGTGTACCTCTACAATGGAGAGGTTGCCATACATGTGCTTACTTCTCAAACCACGATCTTGATGGCTTTTTCCTATTGGCATGATATTATCCACAAGCTTGTGCACACCATGTCCTTGATATAGTATTGCCCATCAATGTCAAATCTTTTATTTATGACATCGTTGTGCTTTGAAACTTATGCTTTGTCACTCTTTTACTAGTTAACAAAATTTAGTATGTAAATATATTAGCATATTATTCTCAATCGTAAGTATTTCATATATATAACAATGCTTGCAAGAAAGTGTTACCGGAATTGCAATTTGTTATTGCAAATAGTAAAGTGTTACTGGAATTGCGATTTGGACTTTCTTGTGGGTTATTGCAAATAGTAAAGGTTACTTGAATTGCATTTTGTCCTTTCTGGTGTGTTATTGTAGGTAACAAGGATTACTAGAATTGCATTACGGCCTCTCTGGTGGGTCATTATAGGAAGGGAAGTTACTAGGGTTGCTATTTGGCATCTCTAGTGGGTTCGTACATGAAGCAATGATTTGTGCATGTTGCCTCATCCATAACCCACCAAAGAGGCTAGATTGCTTTTGATTCCTATATAAACCCACTAAAGATGCCAAATTGCGATTTTAGTCAAGGAATTGTGATGTCATGTGAAACTCTAAACTCAAAATTTTGATGAATGTTGAAGTGGATTGCATGTACACACTAATTTGAATGTTGAAGTGGATGCCAACGAGTTGACGTTCAATGTTCTCAAAGTAGATCAAATCCAATGTGCCAAACAAAATTTAGTATAAGATTAGATAAAGCATATTTAGTATAACATTGGAGGAAATAACTTAACTGATATGTCATCTTCATAAAGAGAGAGTGGAACCAACATAAGAGTTGACAAAATGAACCAAATACAAGAGGTTTCTTCCAACATAAGAGTTGAAGAAGTATAAAGGGGCTAATATAAGATAGATCAAATCCCATAGAAGGGTTTGATTACATGGCAATAAGTCGCATAATTGTCCTAAACCCTCTATAGATCACTAAACATGAAGAAGCTTTTGCATCATGCATGCAATCTCTCCTTTAGCTTCAAGACATCCTTATGAGTGCGGCCATGAGGCTATTAGCTACCAATGCAACCAAAACATGAGGGATGGCCAAGGAAATCATCATCATTGTGGAACAAAATAAGATAAGCACTTATCCATTTAACTTGTGGTTTCTTTGGTGAGACTCCTTCTACCAACCCTCTAATGAATTCCACAATATAGACCATTGAATTGAAAAGACATTGCTTGTTACCTATAAAGAAGTGAACAATATTCTTTCAAGGGAGACTCTACATGTAGAGAGTCCAAGTACAATAGACATAGCGATGATGGTACCTTGGGAAGACCATATTCAATGTGTTTAGTATGACAAAAAAAGACCAATGACCCTTGCATTTAGAAATGTGTTAACCATAGATGCACAATCTAATAATCATTAAACCTAAGAAATATTTCAAAATAACAATCGTTAACATGCAAAAAAAGTGGCAAGAAAATTATTTAAATTCCAATATCAACAATACTACAAAAGTTCAACAATTTTCTTGGTGCATGATCAATCTTCTCCTAGGGGGCTCCATGTAGGATCAATGATGTAGAAACATTGTAAGGCATCCTTTTGCATGGTATATCCCATCCATTGCAAATACGCCACTATGAACAACAAACAAAATGCAAACAAGTTCATGGATTGCATTGAAGCCTTTGTTGATGACATGAAGGAAGCAATTAGAGGTTGATAAATTCCACAACTTAATTGTGGCCTTGTTGAGCTCACCTAAACATGCTCCAACGAGGCTCCAACCTATGTAAGAATATACATTCTTGAGGCTATGAAATTCAAACTTTAGAGAGAAATAAACTAGTAAAGTCATAGAGCACCTTTTATAAAAAATGTGTACTGTGCTTCATGTCTTGCATGTGTGAGGTGGGACTGATGGTGGCTTAGAGACATGAACACATCTAAATGATACCTTGATTGTCATGCCCAAAATAGTAGCCATGAACTCAATAGGTGAAGCAACCACAATAGGGCTCATAACTATGAGTCCTTTCCCATACCTCTTTCTTAGTGTTGGCATAACCTCTTCCTTGGACTCCTCTTTCATGGGATCACTTGATGCATCATCCTCTCCCTCAAGGATACCACATGAAGGGTCCTTTCCTTGGGACTCCCCACATAAGTCAAACTCACTCTTGTTGTGCATGGGGGAATTGTGTAGATGTTGCATGTTAGCCTTCTTACGAACTTACAAGAAATTAATATTTACACCTTATGTGCATTTTGCACTTGACATTGGTGAACACAATTATAAACGTGGTGTGATATGAAGGAAATAAAGCACTTACACAATGATCATAGCTCTCTTCAAGTTTCTCCGTTATGTCTTGCATCTTGATTTGCCACGTATTTTCCCATGGTCTTCTCTACAAATGTGGCAATCCATATACTCTAGCTATAATGTAGTTCCCATCTAGCAAGCAATCCCACAAAAATATAGCCTTTTGTTGTTGGCAATGTTCATACTTCTATCGATTCATATGAAATGTGGCAATCCATATACCTCTATCCATAATGTAGTTCCCATCTAGCAAGCAATGCCACAAAAATGTAGCTTATTTCTTAGATGGTCCACCAACTTTTTATGCATATGAAAAGGAACATGTCCTTTTGCCCATAATATATCTATGCCACATTTGAATTCGATTCTTTCACTGGAATGCATGAAATCCTTATATGGCTTCACATGTACACCAAATTATTGACCATCACAAAGTAAGCACAATTACTCAATCAATCCAATATATCACAATGCATTAGAGCCAATGAGAGTATTAAATTACATGCTACCTTTGGTCGAGGGAGTCTCTTTTTCTACCCCACCCTCAAGCATAGGCTCTATCATGCCATGCTTAGAGGATGTACTCTCATAGCTTGCTCTCTTATCAGTTGCACCTGCCAACAAGGCAACATAATCATGCAACATCATGAATACATAAAGCCCTAGAACAGTCGATGCATAATTACTTGATCAATACAATGTATCAGAATCCCTCTAAGCCAATGAGAGTATTAAATGATAGGCTACCTTTTAGTCAGGGAGTCTCTTTTTCCACCCCTCCCTCAAGCATAAGCTCTACAATGCATGCCATGTGTAGACAATGCATTATCATCCTTTGCTCTCTTGTGAGCTACACCTACCGACAAGGTAACATAAATTTATCATGTGACATTGTCAAAATATAAAGTACTCTAATCCTTGGGGCAAAAGATTGATATCAAAATGCACTATGATATGAGACATTAAAAGCACAAGTTCACAATGCATACATCACCTTTATGAGTTTGTAGGTTCATTTTCAATCACTCCATCAATTTGATCTCCTTGAGATCATGAATATCTCATATGCTTTTCTTGACAATCTTGTTGCTTAATCGAGGTGATTACTCCTACACATTATAGACCAATATTTTGGATCAACCAATTTGATTTGATGTTGATCATTATGACATGCCTAACACAAGTGAATTGTGAATCAAACAATGTCTCCAAGATGATAGTGCAAGAAACATGGATGCTTAAGTTTTCAAATAATAGCCTCGAGCGAGTTAGTGCAGACAACAAATACAACTGAACATCCATGTCTGAATGCATAAAGTCTTCCTATTGGGCATTCATTTGCCTCCATTGGTCATCAAATCTTTCATGCAACATGCAATCCCACCCTTACATGCACCAAGGGCAACATGCATACAGCCTTTGCTACCTCACTCCACTACTCCTCCCTTAGTTTCTTGATTATTTCCTCCCCTCCCCTTTCATCTAATGGGATTCATTTCCAACATTTTGGCACTCCACATGATGAAAAAATTTGATTTTTTTGATTTTCCATTTGCCTCATCTTAATCTTCATCTATGTTGGAGATGCAATTGACCATTGGAAGAAAGCAAAACTGTTTTGGAAGCTTTGTGTTGATAATTTTCTATTTTGAAGGCTAAAGATAATTGTTTGCATATCACATGCCAATGGCTATGTTCACCTAGGTTAGAGGCATCTTTGATGACGTTAGAACTTCTATAGCATCGATGTGGGGAGAGAGAGAGAGAGAGAGAGAGAGAGAGAGAGAGAGAGAGAGAGAGAGAGAGAGAGAGAGAGAGAGAGAGAGAGAGAGAGAGAGAGAGAGAGAGAGAGAGAGAGAGAGAGAGAGAGAGAGAGAGAGAGAGAGAGAGAGAGAGAGAGAGAGAGAGAGAGAGAGAGAGAGAGAGAGAGAGATTATACCTAATTGTAGCCACCACAAGCTCCACACCAATTATAGGGAGGAAACATAGATGTAGATGTCCAAGTGATTGTCCCACAACAAATGTAGCGAGAAAACATAGGTGTAGGTTGAGTTGGTTTCCCTTGTTGCAAAAGGGTTACTCCTAAGATTTGTGCAACCTCATAGAATGAGGTCCTAGGAACCTTTTTCACTGCCTAGCCTTGGCATGTGTGACACAATCACAAGGATGTATGGGCCTCCTTCTGGGATCCCCTTTTCGAGGGGGTATCACCGTTGATTTGATTGTGTTGCAAAGTTTATGCCACATTCAATTAGATTTGACCTCGTAGGCATTGGTTATAAGGTGAAACAAGGTGGGACGATAAGCACCGATATCGAAAGTGAGCACCACATGAGCCAACTAGGAGATATTACTAAATTTTTGATTTGTCATTTTCAAGGGGGGGATTGCAAAGATATTGAGCTTGAAAATTCTGACCACTCTCATCTAATCCTTTGTTTTCTTTTCACTTATGATGAGTGTTTCCATCAAGTTCCTTGAGGGATTAGCATTGTGAATTTCTTTATGCAAACTATCAACATTGCTAGTTTCAAGTGTGAGATTGGTAATTATCACACTTTCTATCCCATCAATCACTCCTTGTGCAAGGGTTACTTTCTGGCCATTGAGATGCATGCATTTCCTCCTCACTATTGATCTCATGATTTTTGGGTCATCTTCCTAATGCTTGATAGTGTTGAGGGGCGTGCACATAAATATCCTTTACGGATGTGGTAATTATCTTATCTTTCTCACTTAACGCAAAGCACATTAGGGGCTCTAAGAGATGGGCCACGCTTAGGTCCATTTTGACCTCTATAGGTTATTGGACTAAAGTCACAAGGAATGTGGCAAAGTAACTTGACTTGTTTTCTTGAAAAAATAAGACCTTGACAAGTAAATCAAACATCACCAAAATAAAGCTACTAGCTCGACTTCAAGAAGTTGAAACACGCGGCAACATGCAACAATCTCTTTCTCTCTCTCTCTGTCCCTTGGTTTTGAAATGCTTGTTTTAGTGGGCTTCACTTTGATTTCTTTTGAAAAGGCTTATTTTAATTGGTTTTTTTGCACAGTCCACACAAGTTTCACCTTGTGTGTGGCAGTTGAGTTTTGCCATCAAACCCGTGCCACACTAGGTAGACATACTTAGGCGCGGCGGGGCTCTAAGAGACATGGAAGATAAGAAGGTAGAAAGACAATTATTGAACTCCTTAGCGGTAATAGTCTTTCCACTTGACCTTTGGTCTAAGCTATTATTTAAATAATAATTAATATTAAATTAATATGAATTAATTAGGAGTAATAAGATAAAGCTTTGAAATAGAAATGACGATTGAGGGTGTAAGAGGCTCTTTTTAAGGTGCCGGGTGGTTTTCGTGGTGTGTCGCAAGAAAACTGAGCGTATTTCCCCCGCCCCATTCTTTCCCCTATCTGGGTGTGTCTCTCCCTCTCTCTCTGTGTCTACAAAACCCTAGAAGCTCCGAACAGGAAGGACGAGGAGCAGCAGTAGAGGAAGAAGAAGAAGAAAAACAAGAAGAAGCGTCCGCCCACACAGGTGACATTCTGGCCTTCCATCCACAGATTCTCTGTTTTCTTCGGCATCTTCTTTTGCGTTGCCTGCTTGTTTTCTGTTTCGTATTCTTGCTTTCCTGTTTGCTGTTCTCTGTCAGGGTTTCTTTCAATGGTTTTATTCGTCTTTTTGGTGTGCTTCCATTAGTTTTTATTGTCCATATCGTTCCCCACGCGGCCTCCCCCGTGGATTCCAAGGATTTTTACTGTGCAGTGGATAAATTTCAATGTTGCTTGATGCGACTGTGTCAATATATCCCAAGATAGGTCTCTTTGGATTCTCTGTTGCGCTGTTTTTGATCGTTCTATGGTTTATTGTGTGCTGCGGAAATTGTCTAAATGCTGATTGGATCACTATCCATTGCTTTGGTGTAGGAGTTGCCATGGCTGCCCGGAATGCTCCCGCCCAACCCAAGCTAAGAAAGCCGGTATTTGTGAAGGTTGACCAGCTGCAGCCAGGAACATCCGGGCACACTTTGGTTGCGAAGGTTGTGAGCTCTAAGATGGTTGTGCAGAGAGCCCGACCGGATCTGAACAACGGTCGGCGTGTCAGAATTGCGGAGTGCGTGGTTGGAGATGAGACTGGGATCATTATCTTCACCGCCAGGAACGAGCAGGGTATGTTATAACTGCAGGTTCTTTTCTCAGTTTCCTGTTTGTATGTGCTGTCAGGTGGAAAAATATGTTACTGCTGAATCTGCATTGCTCTGAAATGACATTTTGATCCTTTTATTTGCAGTGGATATGATGAAGCCTGGTGAGACTGTGATTCTAAGAAATGCAAAAATTGATATGTTCAAGGGGTGCATGAGGTTGGCTGTTGATAAGTGGGGAAGAGTCGAAGTCACAGAACCTGCCAATTTTATTGTGAAGGAAGATAATAATCTCTCTCTTGTTGAGTATGAGCTGGTCAGTGTTGTTGATGGATGAGCATGCAGGCACTGGAAAGAGCCAGCAAGCTCTTAGGTTTCGCTGCTGGCTGAAATGGGTTGAGGTCTTTGTGTTTTGCTGTATTACACTATTGTGGAGAAGCTGCCTTTTTATCAGTCAGAGTGTTGTCTGGGTTCGTGAAGTGCAGGGAACAGTGCTTGGCTGTTCTGATTCATATGGTGGCTCTAGGATGTTAAAGTTACTCGTCAGGATGTTTCTTTTTTCTGGCCACCTTGAATGGGTCTTGTCTCTTTTTGATTGTGGCATTGAAGTATGGTGGTATGAGGCAAGGTGCAGCCTGAAACAGCTCTGAGGCTTATATTTAGCACACCAGGGAGTCCAGGTTATGAAGGCTCGGAGCACTCAGAAGCACTAATTATCAGGGGAAGATTAAGGTGCGAGTTCCTAGTTTTGACATAAGGCAAGCTGACTTCTTGATGAGCCATTTGCTGCAGATGTGCTGCCAAAAGAAGTTAGCTCTAGCTGGCAAGTGCCATTTGAACCTTACGTGGGGCTACACATGTGACAGAGACAATCATATCTTTTTTGTGGAGTGCCACACCTAAGTACTTCAATATATGCTTTATTGTAATCCATGTTAAGCATGCTGAATCCGCAAACCTTAGTTGGGAGATGACTGCTGATTTTGCATTTGGGTTTTATGATTCTGTATGAATGAACAGGTGAGCTACGGATAAACTTTTGAGAGTCAGCTTTACTGTCATTTTGAGAGTCAGCTTTACTGTCATGATTGTGGGTACGAATAAGCTGTGTACTGCATGTACTAGTTATTAGGTAGGAGGTTGTCCATCAGCGAAAGTGTGGTGTATCATTTGGAAGAAAACTTAGGCACTATGTTTAGTTGGCACACATTATGAGTAACAATAACGTGTCTGCTAATATAGGTTGTCTGTTAGTGCTTGCGGCTGTATTAATTTATCTTTGGTTTGTTTATAATTCGATCATTAGTTTCGCAATCATAATTTTGTTTGGTCATACATACTTGATTGTTGGACAGGGAGTTGAATGGCCAAATGTAGATTTGGCCTCATAGGTTGGGGTCATTCAAAAACCAATAGCTGGGCAAAAGCCCAAGTCTTTTGTTGAGGAAAGAAGCAGCTGCCAGCTTTGGACAGGAAAATATTGCAAATGTCATTATCACTGTGAAGGCTTGTTTAGATGGTTTCTTACACTTTTGCAGGTCTGTTAATACCACCTCTGTCAAGTCTTACTGCACTTGTTTATGAGGTATCAAATCATTAGTGTGAGGGGATCTGAGGCTCTACAGTATGAATGGATTTTGTTTAACCTATATCAGGCAGCTCATTGTGATCTTGTTTCTTTAAGTACCTAGCAATAACCGCACTGGTAAGTTAGAACCAGAGATGACCAGACCAGTGTGGGTAGTTGGTTGTGATCAGTCTTAAGTCATGAGTGATATCCTCACTGGTAAGCTACTGGCACCAGAGATAACCAGATCAGTGTGTCATTTCTTCTGAGACGCCTATATGAAGATGCTCCCCAGGGGTAGAAACCTTGTGTGTGAAGAAGGAAACTTTAAAGCAGCCTTTGGGAGTTTGGCTTTAACACAGGAGTCTTCATGTGAGTATCTGGACATGTCCTTTGGTTTTGATCTCACTCTCTCTAAGTCCCTAGTGATATCCCCACTGGTGGGCTAGCTTCAGAGATGACCAGATCGGCTTCCTGGACTTCATGTTTGTTGCAGTAATCTGCATCTATGAGGAAGTGATTTCTCTGATGCACTTCAGGTTTAAGGGGTGTTAGTATCTTGGCCCAGTAAGGGGGCTATTTAAGATGTAAAAATCTAAGTGGATAGAGATTTTGAGGAGACAAATTTTGGGGATACACGATTGATGAGGTAGGCTTTCATAACAGCCTTCATGGATGGACCCGTCTAAGATGGGACGGACTTGAACATTCCTTCAATCTTCAAGTACAGAGTTTTCCTGCAGGTGGCTAATGGCCAGAGCGTTCTGCTCATATGCCAAGATGGATATGGTTTGTTTTTTTCTCATCTTTGATGTGATGTTCAAGTGTATTGAGATGGTTATGTGTTATTTGATGTGTACTTGTGGGAAATGAAACCGGAATTGCAGTACTCCAGATGTTTGTAAGTTGTAATTTGAGTGGTGTCTTGATATGGAAAATGAGCCGGGGATTATAGGCATGTTTGTATGGGTTGTAAGACTGCTTATTTCCTTCTTGAAATGAGTGTGTCAATAGTGTCCTATGGATGGGGTGACTTGGAAAGATGCAAGAACTCATCATGTACTTTGCAAAGAGGGTTATTTATCTGGAAGTTTACTTCTAGTGGTCCATGTTAAGCTCGTTGCTGAAAGTGTGCTCTTGATGGTGTAGCAAGAAGAGAAATATAATGTCATGATCTAGATTCTTTGGGGCATGCAATGCCGAATTTCTTTGGGGCAGGATTCTGGATTTGCAGAAGCTTGTAAGTATTGAAACAAAGGCCTTTTTTGGCTTGGAGTTATATTTTTTTGATTGTGGAGAAGATGATGGTAAAATCAGACGGTTAATTCCATGTTCTGGTTGCAACTTAATGGTGCATGAGGAAAATAATGGTTGCGTTCATGAAGAAAATAATGGTGGCTTCTTGCAACATGTTCCGATGATCTCTGGGCAATCAGGATGAATAGCTTAAGCTTATAAATTTTGTCCAAATCCTTGAACCACTTCAAAGTAAGTTGCTGTGATGTTGCTAGGTGAAGACGGATAAATGAAAGCTTGAGAAGTATCAGTTAAGAATTTGTGCATCTTTTGATTTTCTATCTGGTTCCATTCTCGTTCATGTCAAAGTAGTTGGTAGGTGAAGATGGTTTAAGAAAAAGCTTGAAATGTATCGCTAAAGGATTTGCCCACCCTAATGTCAATATGAAGTTCTAAAAGCAGCTAATGAAAAAAATAAGAAATATTAGGTTTTTTGCGTATTTTGATATTTTTCGCTTTTAGTCAAATAGATCTGGTTATAAATGAAGGGTAAAGAAAAGAGTACAACGAGAGTTCGGTAGAGTGAGATGGAAGGGTGTATTGTTTTAATGTTTTGCCTACTTTAAAAAGAAATAGAGATTACATGGTTCAATTTTTTGGCTACCATGTGCTGTATTTCTTAATGTTCCCCCAATATGTTTGTACCCATACTTTTAGATCTAATCTAAACTATTTCTTGTTGAGAGATTTCCCTAACCAATTACTTGATCTATGTGGCAACCTCCAATCCTACATTGCAGCTGGTGCATGGTTTGAAGATGGAAAAATAGAGCTTGTAAGAGTTGTAATTTTTGCAATGACAAGTTTGACTTGTAATTGATTGTGGGGAGTGGTCTGGGTTGGTATCACCTCTTGCATTAATTGTTCTCTGTGCCTTCGTTTTTTGATGTGTTATCATCTGGCCTCTTTGCGTGAGCTTCCTTGGGTGCAAGCACGACAATTTAGCTATCATTAAAGCCTTGATGACTAATTTCGGTTACAATTTTTTTTTTCTGAGGCCATTGGCAATGTTCACAACGAGATGTGGCTATCGGTGGGTAAGCAAGATGATGGTAGGACTGGCTATCAGCATGACAAGGCCCGTGTAACATAGCATGTTTCTCACCTGAGAGAGAGAAGTGCTTCATCAATTAGCATCATCTGTACCATGGTGTACATGTTGAATAGTGTGATTGTGTACTTCTATATGCAAATGTTTTACAGTAAGGTGGTTGGATTGCATGTTTGTGTGGCTAATATTTTGCATAGAAACAGGCCATGTCTGTCTGTAAGTCATGATTGCATGAAGGGTAACTTTGATATCTTTACAATTGATGCTGGTTGTGATGGATCGTCTATGGGGTCATGCTGGTACAAAAGCATTGCTCTCTCTCTCTCTCTCTCTCTCTCTCTCTCTGTGCACAAGCAAATGGAGGGGCCAATAGTGCTTATGTTGTTGCGGAGGGGGTTGGAGTGGTTGGAGAGGAACTCTTTCTTCTATTGTTTGGTGGTGGGTGGTGTCTAGAGGAAACAATAGTTGCATCACTAGGACGTGGCTGAACCTCTTTTCTCCTGGCCTTTAGGCTGTCCAGCTGCTCTTCTACTTTGCCCCTCTGTCCTACCGCTAGATTGTATGCACTGATGCCCTACGACAAGGATAGCAATGTATGGATCTAAGTGCAACACTTGGTGGGGCAGCTACTGCCTGCATGGTAGCCCTCTTCTCCGATGTAACTACTCTCTCCTCAATAATTCAGTCATGCCATCATCATTAGCTATAACCAGAGCCCCACCGATTAGTGGTAACAAGACATTTATGGAGGCTGCAAAGGCATTCCCAGGCTTGTTTGTGCATTTGTTGATGAACGTGCCATTGATTGCAAGGGTTGGCCACTTGCCTTCACCCACATGTGCTACATGTGGGATTCCCTAGTAAAGGCATTTGACACAAACTCGATTAATGCCAAGGTGTGGGAGTTGGCGGGGCGGGCAAGGGAGGCGTGTAAATACCATTGCTTTATAGGCTCTAAGACCACATTTGCATAGCTCCTAACATAGAGTGCTAGTCTTTTTTCCTTCCAAGCAAGATGCAAAAATTTCTTTAGTTCCAACTACGAACAACTTAGCACATTTTGATATGTTTACCAAGAAAGCCATATTATAAATGAAGGGTTTACAAAAGAGAGAATACGAGGGGCCAATAAAGTGACACTTAAGAATGCAATGTTTTAAGGTTTTGCAAAATCAAAAATATTAAATCAATTTGTATGCCTTAGTTGCTTGACTCTTTGTATGTAATTATTTATATAAGGGCTATAACCCACCAAATTGGGATGAGATCAAATTTGCTTTTGAGGAGTGTCATCTTATTGGCCCATTACCTACATTTAACACTTAGTTTTGTCATTGTAATTGTCAAGTTTCAAACCCACATATTTAGTTGTTTCTTTGTAAAAAGAAATTGGTGCTTCCTTCCATTTCTCACGAGGCCCTATGGGTGAAGATGCTTGTGCTACCTTAGCTCAGTTTGGAATTGAATGGTGTAAATAAAAGAGCCAATTGTTTCGATTCTAAACATGGCTATAACAAAGTTTAGATAAGGATTTGATTTCTTGCCTAGCCTATTAAGATTCTTTCTCGATTGTATCTCTTGAAGTTCACATTTCTCATTAATGTAAGGCTAGCTAGATTGGTTAGCATTGTCGAACCAACTTGCTAATCATGGGTTGCATGGTCTCAAGCTTTGAGGTTGCACTTTGCTCACTTTGCATATTTGAGTAGCAAGGAGGAATTGCGTTGCTTATAATAAAATGATGGATAGTGGACTTCTTGTGCAACAAAAGGCATGTTTAGTGCATACTTCACACAACATGACAACACACTTTGGACACCTCAAACAGTACATAGTTTGTACACAATGACTTGTGAACACCCCATGAATCTCCATGAATGAGTAGCTTGTGACTATATGAGTAATGCTTGTGAACCTTGATTAAATTATCTAATCTAAAATAGTTTACATGCATATTCATGATGGCATACATTATGCCTTTAAAAATATTGATATGAAATCAAAGATAGCTTTGCTTGGGGGGACTAATGCTCATCAAGCCAAGTCATTATGTTCTATGTGCCATTGCATTATTGTAAAGTTTGTGGGTTATTTCATTAGGAGCAAAGGGAAGCGACCAAGTTATTGCACACTTGCTTCCCTTTGGTTCCAAAAGAACAAATAATGTGCTTTTTGTACAATGGATGATGAAGTATGCATATGTATGCATATAATGATTTGTGAAACATTAATAAACTTGCTTCCCTTTGGTCCCAAAAGAACAAATAACGCGCTTATTGTACAATGGATGATGAAGTATGCATATGTATGCATATAATGGTTTGTGAAACATTAATAAACTTAAGAGGCAATAAGCTATGCTTGCACTAAGCTCGATTGATTGTTACAAATTTATATGCACACTTGCTTCCCTTTGGTCCCAAAAGGACAAATAACGCGCTTCTTGTACAATGGATGATGAAGTATGTATATGTATGCATATAATGATTTGTGAAACATTAATAAACTTAAGAGGCAATAAGCTATGCTTGCACTAAGCTCGATTGATTGTTACAAATTTATATATTGGTCACAAAAAACCATGCCTTCCAAAGGAGACATGATATATCTTTGTGAAAGAATTGCACACAAGGCAAAACAATTGAAGTCTTTGCCAAAGCATGTGGGTTTCAAGGGGTGTATCATATCAAAGTGTTGATCTCCATGTGTGTGAGTGAAATTTTTATGGATTAACTTATTGGTATTATAATACACTATGTACCATATGTCTCTCATGGGCTTTCATTAACTTTGTGCATAATGTGACTTAAAAAGCCAAAAGATTAGCATTTAAAAAAGTATGAGAGAAGCATGCAAGAAAAATATGAAAAAGCAAGCCTTAGCTTGACATTGTCTCATCTCTTACATGCACATATATGCACACCTTGCAAAAGAACATCTAACACACACACACACACACACACACACACACACACACACACACACACACACACACACACAAGATGAGCATTTGCAATTTTTATGCTTGTACCATGATATTCATTTTATTAAATAGATTAATTTCTTTCTTGTCTCTTCTCCAAGAAGATGAGCTCTCTCTCTCTCTCTCATGACCATTTATAATTTATATGGTTATAACCATGGTGTTTTCTATCACAAAAGGCTATGTATTAAAACTATTCCTTTCTTTTGTGTCTCTTTTTTAAGAGGATGAGCTTTGTGTGTGTGGGCACGTGTGTGCATGTGCGCATGTTCACAAAACACCTATTTGTATCTTGTATGCTTGTAGCCACAATGATTCTTATCACCATTTTACTCTTTCTTAGCTACCCTTTGTTCCCCTTTCTCACACTCACAAAAGGCTATCTATCTATTCACTACTCTCGTGTGTCTCTATCAAAAAGAGCATATTCATGTTAAATCATAGATATTTACACTTGAAAACTTCAACTATGAATACCTCATATTTTATCCTGATCTTATATCCTTGAAAATTCCATTACACCTATTTATGTGAACAGTTACTTTAGCAAATGGCCAAAATCTATCTATCTATCTTAATGAGTGTTGGGGGTTAAAGACTGCTTTTGCCTAGCCACCTACATTTACTAGTATATAGACTCGCACACTTATATATTGTAGGTGGTGGGCATATCATTGTTAGTGGGTTGCTAGTAATGGATACTTGACATTCATTGGTTATATGCATCCACCTACATTTACTAGTATATAGACTCGCACACTTATATATTGTAGGTGGTGGGCATATCATTGTTAGTGGGTTGCTAGTAATGGATACTTGACATGCATTGGTTATATGCATCTATATATTTGGCATTCCATATGCTTTAATAGTTCTTGGTACTTCTTTGCTACACTACTAGTTGTATTCTATATATCTTGGATTGCTACTTGGATATTCATGGTAGTGAAAGCTTGATCCATTGGTAATTTGCCTATTGATTTATGGTCATTTATTGCAGTTTTATGGATAGCAATGGTGGATACTGTTTATGAGCAGTTTCCTTGAGCATAGATGCCTTGTTTTGAGTACTCTACTGCATATTGTTTGTGGACAGCTATATATCCTTTTGTTCCCTACCTCTTGCCCGCTCTTTTGGATTAGTTTTGGGACTGTTTTGTTGTAATTACAACAGCCCATACTCTTGTACTTTGTTGTCATTTGCAATCATTATGGTACGTACTTCTCATGCATCAACCGATAGTGCTATTTTCAATATTGAAAAGCTTGATGGTAACAACTTTCAATATTGAAAGATGCAAATGAGGTAAGTATTGTGTAGAAGAAGTAAGTTAGGCCATTGAAAACAAATGACATAAAAGTAGAAGGTTGGGATAGAGATGATTAGAATGAGCTTGATGAGTTATGTAAGTCCACTATCATATTGTCTTTGTCTAAGCAAGGGTATTTCAATGTTATCTCTACTAATAGTGGTGCATATGAGTTGTGGAAGAAGATCTTTATGACAAGTAGAGTCCAATTGAAAAAGCTTGTGGACCTTTGGATGACGGAGAGCATCCCCATGTCTACTCATTTGAATGAGTTCCATTCTATTTTCAACTAGCTTATCTTGAAGGACATCAAGTTTGAAGATAACATAAAGTCTTTTATCTTGCTTGTTACATTACTAAAGTCATAGGATACATTTTGTTCTGCTATGAGTGCTAATCCCCCTGAGGTTGGTTTTAAATGTAATGATGTAGAGAGTGATTTACTCACAGAAGAAGCAAACAGGAAGAATATTGATGTAGCTCACACTTCTCATGCACTTATTGTTAGAGGTAGAAATGGTGAAAATGATAATAATAACTATGGTAGAGACTCACAGCCCAATGGTTGGCAATCTTGTAGTAAGGCTCACAATTGTAACTCCTCTTTGACATGTCATTATTATGGGCAGTCGGGTCATAACTATATTGTTATGGGTATAGTTAGACTAGGAGATGGCACTGCATTGGATATCATCGACATAGGTGATATTAGAATATAGTTTAGTAATTGTACCCCTTTTGTGCTTCATGATGTATGTCATGTCCTAGCTTTGACGAAAAGTTTTATTTCAATTGAAAAGTTGGATGATGATAGGTACCATGTATCTTTTGGTGATTCTTCATGGAATAATACTTATGGCAATCTTGTTTTTGCTAGAGGTGCCAAGGTTGGCAGCCTCTACCCTTTGCTTGTTTCTGGGTTTGTTGACTATGATTGATCTTCCACATGTATCTTTATGTCATTGTCACCTTGGGCAAATGTCTTTGAAAGAAATGAAAGTATTGACCCATTTGTAGTATCTTCCATCCTTGGATTACTCTTGTTTTGATTCATGCAATCATTGTCTTTATGGTAGGTAGACTCGTAATTCACATAAGAAGTCTGGTTTTATACATGTGGGTGAGTCTTTGGTCCTATGCATTTAGATATTTGTGGCACCATGCCTTATTAGTCCTTGGGTGGAGACGAAGTATTTTGTTACATTCATAGATGATTATTCACATAAGGTTTGGGCCTATATTATGAAGCATAAATTGGATGTTTTGTTTATGTTTCAATGCTTTCTTGCCATGGTTGAGAACCAATTTGGGTATAGGATAAAATACTTATGGTTTAACAACAGGGATAAATATGTTTCTAAGGCTTTTGAGAAACTTTATGATGAGAGGGGTATTTAGCATCAGTTGACCACCCCATATACTCCACATGAGAATGGTATTGCAGAGTGCATGAATAGGAATATTCAAGAAAGAGTCCATTGTATGCTTAGTCATGCAGGCTTATCACATTAGTTTTGGATTGAGGTAGTTACTATTGCCATGCAACCCATTATTAGATCTCTATGCATTGCTCTTGGTGGTAGTTGCAGAGGAGGTATGGTTTGGAAAACCTCCCTCTATGCACACTTGCAAGTCTTTGAATATGAGGTTTTCTACCATATTCCTTAAGACAAGTATAATAAATTAAGTTTGAAATTTTTCAAATGCATCTTTCTTGGAGATAGGGATGCATATGAGATGGGCTATCACCTTTGGGATTTGCACGCTTGGAAGGTTATTCGCAGCCATGATATTATCTTCCATGAGGATAATATGGTATAAGGCCATAGCAGGCGATTTAGGTATGTAGGGTGATTTTTTAGGAGAATCTTTTTGTTATAGTCTAGGGCTTATTCCATTAAGCTTAAGTTATATGTCTTGGTAGTGTTTTAGACATGGCTTGCATTGGTTGAAAACCAGATTGGGCATAGGCTGAAATGCTTGAGGATTGACAATGGGGGAGAATATGTGTCATGTGCCTTTGAGCAGCTATGTGACGAAAGGGGTATTAAGCATTAGTTGACTGCCCACTATACCCTACCCAAGAATGGTTTGGCTAAGCGGATGAATAGAACTATCCAAGAGTGTGTACGCAGTATGGTTAGCCATGCAGATCTACCACAAAGCTTTTGGGAAACAGTCATTACAGCTATGCATATCCCAGTGGTTTGGATTTCCATGTTGCAGAGGAGGTATGAACTGGGAAACCTCCGTCTTATGCGCATATACGTGTCTTTTGGATATGAGGCATACTGCCATGTGCCCAAGGACAAGCACAGTAAGATGGATCCTAAGAGTATCAAATGCATTTTCCTTGGCTATGGAGATGCAAGCAAGATGGGTTACTACCTCTAGGATCTACACAGGTGCGAAAAGTCATCTGTAGCCATGATGTAGTCTTCCATGAAGACAAGATGCATAGGCAGCTTGAGAAGGTGGTAGAGATATGCATGGTTATATTCTAGGAGGAGCCACGTGCTCCTACACAGCCAGTTGGATAGCCTGTAGTAGCAATTGGTACACACGGCCAGGGTGTTAGACAGGATGTTAGAAATGCAACAGAGCCTGTAGTGAGATGGTCTACTAGAGATAGACATCCCCCTGATAGATTTGAGCCCTCCATACATTATATCTTGGTTACAGATGCATGAGAGCCTCTCACCTATCATGAGGCTATGCATAGGGGTGACAGTCACTCCTGGAAGAGGAGTATGCAGTTTGAGATGGACTCTATGCATAAGAATGTGACTTGGGATTTGGTTGCATTGCCTAAGGGCAAGAAGGCTTTGCCGTGCAAATGGGTGTACAAGCTAGAAAGTATCCTTGGAAACCCCAAGGCAGCTTATAAGGCAAGACTTATATCTAAGGGTTTAAAACAGGAGCATGGAGTTGACTTTGATGAATACTTTTCTCCTGTGGTCAAGATGACCACGCTTCACTTGGTTTTGGCCTTAGTCGCACAGCTTGACTTGGAATGTATGAGATGGATGTCAAGACTACATTCTTGCATGGAAATTTGCATGATGAGATTTACATGGAGTAGCCTAAGGGCTTTGTAGAACCTGGTAGGGAGCACCTAGTGTGCAAGTTGAAGAAAAGTCTTTATGGCTTGAAGTAGGCACCTAGGGAGTGGTATCATAAGTTTGATGCCTTTATGCAGTCACAGGGCTACAACAAGAGTGCTATGGATCCGTGTCTTTACACGAAGAAAGCCCGTGATGGCTCATTGCTTATTTTGGCACTTTATGTGGATAATATGCTGATAGCAGGGAAAGCTCATGATGAGATGGATGCTCTTAAATATCAGTTGAAGAAAAGCTTTGAGATGAAGGATTTGGGACAGGCCTCTCACATTCTTGGTATGCGCATTAAGCATGACAGGCATCAGGGACTACTCTATCTCTCATAAAGAGAGTACATTTATAAAGTCCTTGAACGTTTCCGCATGCAGGACCTGAAGCCTATTGGCTGTCCATTACCTTCTTATGTGAAGGTCTCACAGGTCGATTGTCCACAGATAAATTTTTTGTAGATAGATGAGCAAAGGGCCGAGATGGCCAAAATCCCTTATGCATCAGCCATGGGTAGTTTGATGTATGCCATGATAGCCACTCGACCAGATATTGCCTTTGTAGTTGGTGTTGTGGCACGCTATATGGCTACACTTGGCATGAAACATTGGTATGCCATGAAGGGCATCATGAGGTGCTTGAAGGGCACAATAGATATGTGCATTTTCTACGGCAACCAGGATACATGAGTTGTTGGGTACATAGACTCTGATTATGTAGGACATGCAGATAGTAGGAAGTTCACTTCTAGCTATGTATTCACCTATGTTGGAGGTGCTGTCTCTTGGATGTCCAGGGTTCAAAAGTATACGACTCTCTCTACCACTGAGGTCGAGTATGTTGCAGCCACTGAGACTTGCAATGAGGCCATATGGTTGGGCTTTGGTTCATGACCTTGGGATTGATGCTATATCTACATTACATTTGGATTCTATGAGTGCTATTTAGCTAGCCAAGAATCTGGTCTTCCATGCAAAGATGAAACACATTGAGGTGAGGTATCACTTCATACGTGGGGTCATGGAGGATAGGCCTATTGACCTTGTCAAGATCTCCATTGACGAAAATCCTATAGATCTGCTCACAAAAAGCCTCACTAGTGAGTGCTTTGCCTTAGGAGATTGATGGGCGTTGGATGAGATGACGTTTTTCCTCATCTTGTTGTATATGTGTACATTGTACTGACTATTTTTTTTTTCTTTTCACTCCTCACTAGGACAGATTCACCTTTAAGTGAGACATTATTGGGAGTAAAGGCACCTTTGCCTAACCGCCCATGTATCACTACACTAACAGTACCCACCACTGCACATTGCAGGTGGTGGGCGCCCGTCACCGTCACTTTATTCTTTATTCTTTTAGTGACAGTTTGAATAAAGGAAGGCCTGGTCACACATTGTGATTGTTGGAGTTTCCATTTGGTCTCTCTCTCTTTCTTGCCCTTGCTCTCCTGTCATAGCTCTTCCAAGAAAGCTTCGATCCTTCTCACCTTTCAAATGGTTGGACACCACATTTACCACACTTGCTAAAAGCTACGATCGACTAGACCTAGGTCTTTTAGACGAGCCTTTAGAAACGGAGGTACGTACGAGTGCCTTGCTCATGGGAAGAATCCAAATTCATATTTGTTAAAGCTCCCCAGGCAGTTGATGAATTAATTGCCACCAAGATATCTTGAGAACACGCACAAAAACAATGCCTCATTACCTCTTATGACAAGAGTATAATCCTTGCCACACCGACCAGGAAATTGAGGAGTTGAAGCAACTTGATGACAACGACTCCTCTTTCTTGAGGAAATGGTATGCTCTTTGACTTCAATGGGGGCAAGAGGGCTACAAAATCATGACTACCATTGAGCAACGACATGCAATCAAAACCTCAGAGTATGACCCCACCTATGTAGCTCCAACCTCCTACAGGGTGTTGACCACCATTCGTAACTGACCCCTAGAAGAGCACCTCCTAACCCACCCATATTTAGATCAAATTTTGACTGAGGAGGAGTTACACATTGCCAGTCGAATAGACTCTTGTGACTTCCTCATGGATGTTCTCACCTGCATCACTCAAGTAGGCATCCGTCCTTTTGACATGGACAACTATTCTAATCTAGAATACAATCCGAACTTCTATGCTTGGCTCATTCAAAAGTGAAACACTGAGAGCGTGCGTTGAATGCCATTGACCTCTCAATCCTTAATCCTAGGAAGGATTATTCTCAATTCCAAAGGGGAGGGGGTAAGGTGAATCAAACATGTAAGTTTAATGAAACATGCAAGGAAAAAACCCTCAATCAATGTCCACAAGTAGAAAAGAATGGATGAAAATCAACTTGTGATTGAGGAAAAGTGTCATAAATTTTTGGAATGAATGGACTCCTTGAAGGAAAATTCACTTTTTGTACTTAAGCATTTTATTATTTCCATAAAAGGATAATTAATTCCTGCTTACCTTTTAGCAAGAAATTATCGTAAGGACACTAATGGTGAACTATGGTATCATGGCAGGAACTCAAAATGGCAGCACAGTAGGATTGGGCCCATCGGCTTCCATTCACGGAAGAAGAAAGGGCAAAGTACCACATCTCCCTCGAGAACCGTGCCTATGACTAGCTAAAGTTTAGAACTATCCACAACATTGAAGAAGTCGTGGCCAAGGAGAAGGTTGCCAAAAGAGTTGTGGAACAGTCCAATCTTGCTAAATATGTCGAGAAATTTGGGTAGGAGACCAACCACACTAAGTGCATAGAGTTTTTGAGAACCTATGATCCTGAGACAGAGAATGTGGCACTGTGACAGTCGAAAGAGGAGAAGGAGCCAAGCAGGTGTAGGTCCAGTTGAGTAAAGCCTTAGTGGAGAAAAAACTAGGGCTCGAGCACAAAGTGGAAAGGAGGCCAAAAAGGAATGTCTATGCTATTTGAACATGAAGAAGGACCAAGTTTTGACCAATGGTGGCATCAACATCTAAGACATCATGGATCCAGAAGTAAGGCTTCAAGCAAAAGTCATCCACTCCTTGTTCTCTAGCCAAAGGTATGATTCACTTATGCACATAATCAACGTGTCCATGTTGGAAAGCATGGCAACTCATTCATTGGATGAGGTGGATTGGAATGGGTATGTGAGAAAGACGATTGACCAATCAGTCAAGGCACTAGCCCTAGGTAGCAAACCGACTCTGGCGAGGAATCCCCAGCGTCAAAGGCAAGAGGGAGCTGAAAGAAAGAAACCATCATCAAAATCTTCATTTATTGGATACAATGGTGTGTTGACTGCTCTTAACCAAGAGGTAGTGAAAGAGGCGCATAATGAAGAAGGAGAAGGAGTCGATGGGACAGGTCGCCTCCCCACCATGAGTGAGAGAAATCCTGTGAAAGAACTGTAAGTGACGAAGAGGAGGAACATGAAACCCAATCTAGCCATGGAAGGGCTAAGAAAGCAAAGAAGAAGACCACACACACAAGAAGCAAGAAGAAGGAAGGGGAAAGCAGATATGTAAAAGGCTTGAAAAGAGTCTAAGAAAGACGAGGAAGAAAGGAAGAAAAAACAAAAAGAAGAGTCTAACAGATTGAAAGAAGAGTCGAAGAAGAAAGAATGAGGAAAATAGCTGAAAAAGAGGAAGAATTGAAGAGGAATGAAGAAGAGGACATCGTGCTAGCAACATGCATGTCAATAGAACAACAATGCAAATAGGATGACCTGGGTGCTAACGCACCACGAGATGAAGGCCCAGGCTCAAGTGCCCAAGTTCCAAAGATCACGCTACCTCTGCTGAAAGAAGGAAAGGGCAAGGGCCTAATTGAATGCATCCCTACTCTCTTAGTGCCCACTACCTCAACAACCACAACCACAACCACCCAAGGCTGCACACCTAAAGTTGATGCTAGCAACATGTTGGCTTGGGTGCAATTCTTGGCTAATAAAGAAATGGCCCAAGGCACAAGTGAAGGTACCCTTGTAGTAGAAACCAAGTGACCAATAGCAGTAGTAGACACCGAGTCGAGATAGGACCCTAAGAGGCAAAGGGTGGAAACCTCCACGACCTCCATTCCCACACCAATGATGCCACCTACAAACTATGATGAGTAAGTCAAAGAGCTACTCTCGCAGTTAGAGAAAGAAAAGGAGGATAAGAAGGTGGCAGTGGTGGTTGAGTTAGAAGCCAAGTTCATGGCGGCATTCCAATTAGAGAAGACCTGCCAAGTAGCTATGCGCCAAAAAGAAATACATGAGCTAAAGGTAAAGCTCAAAGCTAAGGAAGGAGAAGAAGGAAAATGTGAAGCAAGGCTGGCTGAGGAGAAACAAAACCTAGTGAGGATGCAACAAAGTATTGACGAACTGGTAAGAAGAGCTACAAGAAGAAATGAAGAATGTCCAAGACGCCACAGAAATGGTAGAAGTAGCAAGAGAGGAAAGGGCCAAATGTATCAGGAGGAGATAGAAAACTTGAAAGAAGAGACAACCTTGGGGCAGGAGAAGCAAAAGAGGTTGGAGATAGAGATTGAAGATCAAGAGCAAAGACTGATGGTCCTGGCTCAAAGGCAAGGGGAGAGCCTTGAAGAAATGAAAGAGAGAGTAGAAGATTGGGCTAATCATAATGAAAGAAGAGTCAAGGACTTGGCGCATCATCTAGCTCATGTGGAAGGAGATAGAGTGTTAGTAGAGAGCAAGGCAGAGGCCGCTCAAGTGAGCCTAGAGACCCAACAATGTGCCTTCCTTAACACAATCCTAGACATCACTCAAACAGAAGAAGGGGGGACCATTGGACCATTGGACCATTGAAGAGAAAGCTAGAGATTGCTCGCAAGGCCTTGAGAGCACGATTGCATGTGCTAGCGCAACCAGTGGGTGTCAACCTTAGCCCTAAAGAATAGAGGAGTTATCTACTAAGGGCACGCTTGACCCCACAAGAAGTGGATGCACTAGGGTTCGTTGAGGGGGCACAACAGGAGCACAAACAAGAAGAAGAGGCAAGAACAAGTTTTGAGATGAGACCTCAAGAGGAAGGACTCATCCCACAACCCCCTTCCCCTTGACTCAAAGTATAGGAGGAGGTGGACACCTTTGCGGAAAGAAAAGCGGAGCTTAAGAAGAAGATACAATAGATGGTAAAGCAAGCACGGAGAAGACTGAATGCCCAACTAGTAGTAGTGCCAACAACACCTATCCCACCAAGCCAAGATGACTTCCCAACAAGCTTTAATGTTGAACTCATCATCTTGGAGCAATGTTGTTTGGTACGTGGAATATGACAGTGTTGGGTTGTTTATGCGAGCTCCTAGCCATCATGCAAATTGGTACTAAGGGCATGTCACTAGGCTTACCAATTGCCTTAGCGGCTTGCTCATACTCCTCATTATCTGAGAATGGAAGATCGATCATGGCTAGCACGTGCATCTAATCTCGCTCATCCTCAAGACAAGGGATACTTGGTGAGTGGCCCGTACAAATTTTTAACTTGCGCATCACCCTTTAGCATGGTTGAGATGGCATGCAAGTTGACTAGTGCAGTCTTCCAAGTACCCATCTTTACCCTTACCGCTTTTGTTCGATTTCCTAGGAAGATCTCACCGTTTCCCTAGTCTTCTATGACTCGTGTGTTGTGCATCCAGGGTCAACCTAACATGATGTTGTAGTCCACTCCTTTCATGACTATGAAGTCTACGGAGAACTGGACTCCCGTGATCTTCAATGGCCAATTCTTTAGTACTCAGAATGGCTTTACTTTCATTCCGTTAGCCAATGTGACATTAAATCTAGTATTCTCAATAGGCGGGTTACCCCAAGCCTGGAGCATTGCATGGCTAAGCACACTGACTCCTACCCTCATGTCTATGATTCCCTTTCTTGTGGTATCGCTTAGAGCTAGGATTGGTAAGACTGTTGCATTTTGGTGCCTTCCCAGAAAGAATTAACATGCAAGGACTTGGGCACTGAGTGCAATGTCAAACTCGGTATCTGCATCACAACATCATGCTCATGCAAGTCAGTAGTAGCTTGCTCTATCGATCCTTCCACCCACTACTTTAGTTCTTTCCATAGTGTCAGATGCTCCCTAAGCAGGTCTCCTAAGTTTAGAGTCACCGAAGTGGTTACTAGCATTGTGAGGAGATTGCTAACTGCTTGCTTCTTTCTTGATTTTGCATTTCTTAGCCAATGGTCTTAGCTGATTTACTAGCTTGTAGCGTTTAAACTTTGTCTAAGTGGCATTGCATGTGGTTCAGTTGCGTCTCTTGATTTTGGTCGTGGAGGCGAAACTTGTGTGCTTACGCTTGAGAGATCATCGATCTCATCCTCCAAGATGGGCTCAGCATCCTATAGGTGTTTCTAGGCTTCTTTCACCCACTCCTTTACTTTTTCTATGGCTTCTAGTTGGTGCTTTGGGTTGGGATACTCCCCTACCTTAGCACTCCCCTTCTCAATAGTCTTTGGAGTAAATGTCTTTGCCTTTGTGTCTATGATCTTCTTTCCAACAAGCAGTGTTGTGGCACTCTCGGTTTTAAGTGAGACCTTTGCATCAAATTTTTTTTTTCTTTGCCTCCTATAGCTATCCTTTCCAATTCAGGTTGCGTCTAAGTTGCTAGGCCCTGGCAATAAAATACCGGCCTACTTTGTCTGTGCTCGGGTCATGACATGTAATGGGATGGGCATGGCCTCCCCATCCCATTACATGTCATGACCAGAGCACAGACAAAGTAGGTCGGCATTGCCTGTGTGTCTATGACCTTCTTTCCAACAAGCAGTGTTGTGGCACTCTCGGTTTTAAATGAGACCTTTGCATCGTTTTTTTTTTCTTTGTCTCCTATAGCTCTTCTTTCCTATTGAGGTTGCATCTAAGTTGCTAGGCCCTGGCAGTAAAATGCCGGCCTACTTTGTCTGTGCTTGGGTCATGACATGTAATGGGATGGGCGTGGCCTCCCCATCGAGTGTCTTGATGCCAAACAACCCCAATGGGACTGATGGCACAATTGCCAAACTAGAGGATGGTTTCCATCTAGGGCAATCATCAAAGAGATAAGTGATTCCACACTCATCTCTCGGCGCATCTGAGATCAACCTTATCTCAATTCACTTAGTTTCTGTCGAGGTAGCGTGAAGAGATGTGTCTTGGGTGACAACAAGTCCAACAACAAAAGTAGCCTTTACCTCTCCCTCTTCCTAAAGCCATCATTGGTACTAGTCAATAATCCATGAGGATTGGATTGTCCTCTTCGTCGTACGAGACATAAGGGTTCACATAGAGCTCCTCATCATTCAGTTGCTCCTCCACATAGTGGACTAGAGTGTTGCTCGATGGATGGGTTATGAAAGGTCCATGTGGTCAAGGTATGCATGTGGGATTTATCTCCATCCTAGAAATGGATGGTTCAGCATCTTTAGGTGCTAGGAGAGCCAATGGAGCTCTCCTCCGGAAGAAATTTGGTGACCTATTCCTAGGTAAGGCTGGTTGTAAGGTTGAGAGTATGGAAGTCTCCTTAGTAGCCTGCAATGCATGGCATCGTAGAGCCGAACCTACCGCAATTGGCGCATGGTCTGGACCTAGGGTCTTGACACTCAGCTAGCACGTGGTTTTTGCCACAATACACACACTGGACATGTGGGCGCATAGGTCTCCTCATCATCTCTTGTAGTCTCACTAGCTCCATCTTCATCTCTGCTAGCTCCTAGTTTTGGTCAATGCTCTTTCCCTTATCCTAGCTACTTGGGACCGACTGATCCCTGGATGTGATTTCCCTTTTTGAGGTTCTAGAGCTAGTCTTGATATGACTTGAGCTCTTGGAGCTCGTCTCCTTGAGCTAGACATCCACTCTTATGGCCTCTTCAAAGACCCTAGTTAGTGCGTCTTGCTCCAAGCTTGAGTTGCCTGTCAAGGCCTTGTAGAGTTTCTCACTTCGTATTTCATTGATAAAGACCGTGGACATTGCTCTTTCCGTGGGTCGTTTGTTTGTTAGGATTCTCTTATAGAGACTCCTCACATGGGTCACATAATCCCTGATATCTTCCTTATCTCTATGCTTCACATTCATGAGCCATACGATCAAATTATCTGAGTACCCAGCCTCCAAGAATCTCTTAATGAAGAGGTTCTTGAGATGGTTGAAATTGTTTCATTTTACAACATCTAAGCGTGTGTACCAAGTCCTTCCCTTATCCCTAAGCATAGGCCAAAGGCTTGCGAGTGCTGGGTGAGATCGATGAGGTCGTTGGTCTCACAGGCGTGCTCGAACTACTCTACGAAGCTGTAGGGATTATCATTGGCTGGTACTTGTCTAAGTACTTAGCAACAACATGGATTTTTGACTGGCTCTTGGAGCCCTGGTTGACTCCTAATCCTGCAAGCAATTAGTTTGCAAGTGCTGTTGCACTCTGCTATGTTGACATGTTATCTAATAGTCGCTTCATGAGAAGCTCGCTCAGTATAAAATCTCCTTCTAGTTCTCTCTCTCTCTCTCTCTCTGTGTGTGTGTCAGATTATGTTCGATTTCTGTTTGCTAAGGCTAACACTCGTTGGATCTACCACATTTCTATGTTCTATGTCAAAAGCTTCTAGCTTGTTGTTCTTGATTGTATGCCACTATGCCAGCCTTGCAAAGCTTTCTACACTACTTTCCTCTCCTCTTCAAGATCCACTATGATGTCCTCAGATGGCCTATTGTGGTAGTCCATCTGGGTTTGCAAGTTGTACTTGCTCACCATCTGTTGGATTTAATTCGGGAAATCCCCCAAATCAAGCTTCTCATTGTGTCTATGGTTCATGCTAATCTCTGCCATGTCTACTATCTCTTGCTCCACTAGGGCGTCGACGAGGTTGATCAAGTCGGGTAGATTCACATCCCCAATGATGTCGGTCCTCAATGAGTCTAACTCTTGTGTTGTGTCATTTCACTTGGTCCTACCCTTGGGGTTTTTGATCACCCGACTAAGTTTAAGGGTCTTCTCCTATTGGTGGGTTCATTTGAATTGTTAAGTCTAAGTGTGTTCCTTGTTATTTACAAACAATCCTCAATTAACATTCACTCAGCGTGTGTGCAGGCTCTTTTCTGTGCACAGTGCAAAATCAAGCTTTCAGTTTAAGTGCACTTCAAGTGTCAAAAATAATATGAGTGCAAACACAAGGTGGTAGGTGCGGCTCTTGCACTTCGTTTATGTACTTGGCCTAATAGGGCTTTAAGCTCGGTTCTTGGCTGCTCTCACTGGTTTCTAAGGTTTGCGCTACATCTTTCCGCTCGTTCAAGGTTAAATTGAGAGTCTACAACTTAGTTTGGTGCTCTTAGCGGGGTGGGCAGCTAGCAAGTTGGCTAGCATTATTACTAGATTTGCAATTCATTGGTTCTTTCGTTTCTTGCACCAAAAATGTGTTACATTTGTCAGTATCACTCTCGGGGGTTCGACCCCTAGCTATGGTCCAAGTTAGTCACTCAGGGTCAAAAAGTGTCAATTCAAGAAAAATCTAAATTTGGCCAAGTTGGTCCAAATTGTAGGGTTCAAGTGTCAAATTCAGCCCCCATCTGAGGCTGAGTGGGCTAAGTGACAACTGAGTTGAATGGTTGAACGAAGCGTCTAAATGAGACTGGGCCAAATGGTCAAGGACTGAGTGGTAGCAGGGCTGAGTGGCGAATTCGATCATCAGCTATCCAAGTGGTAGTAGGGTTGAGTGGGCCGAATGTAAGCGTGTCGAGGGCCGATTCTGGGGTTCGGCTCGAAGTGGCTGTCGGAGTCTGTGTGACTCAAACAGGCTGAGTGCAACGGTGCATGGCAACATCCAAGATGATTTTCATTTCGTTTGTGCGATCTATAACATACTATGTGGCAAGCACTTTCACAATAGATCAATGGACAAAGGTTAAGGTTTGTATATACCTGACGTGCTTGAAAAATGCTCGTAGTAGAGGCTGATCGATGGGTCACAAGAAATGGGTCTCTCTAAGCTCTCTCTCTCTCTCTCTCTCTCTCTCTCTTTCAATGCTACTGTTACAAATGAGCTTCTCCCTTGATCTCTTGGGTTTAAACCCTTTCCCAACTAAGGCTAACCTCTCTAATCAATCCCCTTGCGACATTAACACATCTAAGTGCTCTTTTTTTCCATTTTTCCTTGTTTTGTGCCTTATTTGGGACTGTTTTATAGCAGCAACCCTAAAGTTTTTTGCTTTGATTTCTCGATCCTATCCTACTCTAAATGCAACAAAAATCAAAACCCAAAAACTGAAATGATTCCTCCTACTTGCCTAATCATAAAAAAATTGAAATACTTACTTATTGTGAAGATTAAAACCCCAAAATCTCCTACCTATCTCAAGCTCCGATTTTTCAGGAATGAAACCTTCATTGCTTGAGTTGAGGCATGCAAGTGCTCAAGCTTAAATCCATTGGTCTTGGCAACAAAACCAAAATGTAGAGGGAGCTCACGCTCAACTGCCAAGACCCATTGACCGCTTATTGCTTCAAGTGTTTCAAGCAAGCAAAAATGGCTATCGTCACCTAGTCAATGCACCTTCCATCCTACCGAGGTGTAGTGAGCTTACCTTGATGCCCAAACGAGTAGCCTCCTCATTCAAGAAAGCTGGTAGCTCCATGATTCGTGATGTGAGCTCAAGTATCCTCAAGCCTTCACCTCCAAGCTCCATCCTCCATAGCTGTGCATGAGACAAGAGAATAGAAGAGAAGACAAGAAGAAGAAGAGAGGAGATAATGGAGAGCTTCTTCTCCAAGATCCCTCACCCTCACACACTCAATCCCTCACACTCTCACACTCCCTCTCTCAAAAGTAAGAAGGAGAGAAGAAGAGAAGAAGAAGATTCCACTTTAGCCACACACCAAAGAATGAGCTTCTCATTCACTTTTGAGTTTAGATACAAAACCCTTATCCCTTTGGGCATCCATCCCTTTTACATGACCGGCCATTGTGGCAAGGTTCTCTTTTTCCCATTACCTTCTAGTTGCCCTTTCTCTTTACCTACGCCTGTCTACCCTTTACAATTTGCACAGGAGGGAGCTTGGCGCTCTTTTACAAAAGTTTTAGGAGCTCTTTGCATTTAAAAATGTGCTTTTGCCTTTGACTTAGATTTTGAGGTTGCCCTTGTGCTTTTGGTTGTTTCCCTTCTTGCTTCTTCCTTTGTGTTCACATTTGGAGTTTTCTTGGACTTCTTTTTCTCTGTCTCAAACTGGGGTTAATAGAGTACAACTCCAATAGAAAAGCAAGTGAACAAATGGTTACAAATCCATCATTCAATTAGTTAGATGATATAATGGAAATCACAATTGAGTTTTAATAGTCTAATAATGTGAAAGCTACCACTACTAAGTGATTTATCTAAGTCTATAAGACATGAGTGACATATAAAAACATCATATAAACATATTGGTTCATTTGAAGGAGACAATAGCTCATCAAAGGATGCGAATTGTGACTCACAACTACAAAGAGGTTCCATAAAGCAATGTCTTTAATTAAAACAAAATGCCTTGGCAAATAAAGATGAGTGTGAGATGGATGGATTGCACACAAGAAATGCTAAAGTTATAGGTTGATAATGCAAATATGCTAAGAAAAAAATATGCATAGCTTGCTAATGCTTATAATTCTCTTCAAGAGTAATTGGACATTGGCCTCCATATCTAACCTTTGACCATTCCTTAGTCAATGTATGATTCAATCATCATGCAAGTGTGATGTGCTTGATTGAGACATCCTCACTTGCAAATTTAGTGGTCCATTGAGAGGTTTTTCTAGGCAATGCCACATAGTACTCTCTTAAATAAGACAAGCTTTGCTACCTAGACTCTCTTGATTCCACTTTGCAATGGAAGGTCTTGACCGTTCTCACAAGAATTGACCTGAATTTTGGGGTTCTAAGTAAACTAAGGTAACTTATCATCTTAACTAGCATCTATTTTCAAGCATCTACTTATGCTAGATTGCTAACTCGTATTGTACTTGGTTCAAAGAGAGTGAGAAATGAGAGTATGGACACATCGACCCCTCTACCCGATAGGAAAAGTCTCACTCAGTTTCCCTAAAACAATACAGAGTCAGGGCACTAACTAATTCTACGTGGTTAATGTTTCCTATACTATAACACATTGAACTATGAAAAAGCTCTTAGATTACCAAGTCCACCTTGCCTTAGGGTGGATTCGTCAGGAATCTCACTCTCCTGCTTCCCTCAATTAAATAGTTTTACTTAGCTAATTACCTAACACTGTTATGTTATACAAATAAAATAAATTTTCTTAATTATCATTTTAAGTCACAATGTTCGTTCACATAACTTAAGTCACGACACTCAAACAATGAAAATAATCCTTTAGAATGTAATTTCTTTATTTATTAGAGAATCTCGTACAAGTGTTTACCTTCTGCCCATATGGAAGAATGACTCAAAGGCTATTATTTTACCAAGATTTCACCCCTAACTAGTAAAGGGGCCCTCAAGAAGTCCATCATGAGTAACAAGCAAGGTTTTGGGTAGTTCCTAAAGAGACTAAGAGTTTACTAGCTAGCTGGCACCCTTAACTCCTCTAGCCCAAGGATTCCCTACAGAGCAACCTCTCGCCATTGGGACCGGTTCAAACTGTCTGAGAGGCGGTAAGAAACCAATCCCCCTTGGTGAAGGGATCTGCAGTTATCCTTGGGAGAGGTCTAGTGTGATGTCCTTTTATCATGTTGTAAATTTGGTACATTAGGGTCTTAACTAGTTCAATAAAACTTCCTAAGTGCATCAAGTAAGCTTGTATGCACCATTGCAGGCACAAGCAATTCTTTTCAAATAGCATTTCTACACAAATAGGGAGGCAATCAGAGTAAGATTTTAACCTAGCAACAATTCTTTGCAACTTGGTTTATCTATTCTTGGATTTTATGTTCCCCCTAAACCCACAAATAGCTCTTTCAATTGGAGCCCTCCTTGAGCATTATTAGTTTATCTAACTCCTTGTTGAAGGTTGGCCATCTTGCCTTAGTACAAACCTTGGCAATTTTACTAGAATTCTATGTGTTAGGGTATGGCTAATGTTTACCTTAGGGTGCAAAACTAGTTGTCAACCTTAGAGTCCTCTCAAGTGAGCTTGTTTAGAAGCTCCATAATCTAAAAAGGCAAGCATTTTCCATAAGGAAATTTAAGCTTCTAATTTTTTTGAAAGAGAATTACTTAGGTCTTTACATTTTGCTTTTTAAAAAGCTTCATATTATAGTCTTTTTATGTATTTTATTCTAATTATCTTTGGTTTCTAATGGCTAGGAATGTAACCTAATAATTTCAACTTAGCTAAGAATGAGTGTGATATACTCTTTTAAAAAGTACATTTTGTTTGGCTCATCTAAATTAATAATTATTTCAATGAGCTTTGTTTAACTATCTTAATCATTTTTCCTAATGATTACACAATTTTATGCATTTTTTTAAAAAAATGCAATTTCATGGTCCCCACTTATTAATTCCCAATTTAACATAGATTTAACCCTTTTGAGATTTAATGTTTATTTATTCAATGCATTTTGCATGCAACTAAAAGTAATATTAATCTATTTAATGTATTGTGATTACATGCAACTATCCTTCCTTTTAGCTTTAATAATGTCTACTCTATTCCAACATTCTTTTCTAGTCAAAATGTTAACTTGCCTAATTCGCTAACGATAAAATTTTCATTTAAAATTTGGAAGAACACATGTATTGTGATTACATGCAACTATCCTTCCTTGCAGCTTTAATAATGCCTACTCTATTCCAACATTATTTTCTAGTCAAAATGTTAACTTGTCTAATTCACTAACGATAAAATTTTCATTTAAAATTTGGAAGAACATTTGATATGCCTATGAAAAGAACCTGGGATTGTGTTGCAAGAGATGGTGTGTTGTCCACGCTCATGACTCCATTTATAACTTCCATGATCCACGCTCCATAGTATCGTCTCTTCAAGGCCATCATAGATAGGGAGTTCTCATATGCTAGCCTTCCAAGCTTCATCGATCTTGAAGATGAGATTAGAAACCTCGAATCAAGAAGATCTTGTGGAGATGAAGGATACGTTTGTGGTTGAAGCGAGCAAAGTCTTGTCAAAGGTAGTGACTCTAGGCTGATAGTTTCGTCCCTCTTTATTTTGCAACTCTCCTTTTCCTCTCCTTAATACTCAAGTCTCTTATTCTTCTCTCCTTTCTACTTCCACTCTCTCCTTCTTTTATCCTCCTCTATCTCTCCTTCTCCTCTCCTCCTACCTCCTCCTTCTACTCCTTTTGTCCTTATACTTCTCTACTTCTTTTATCCTCCTTCTTATCTCTTCTTCTTCTTTCTTCCTACCTCCTCCTCATCCTCCTCATCCTCCTACATCAGCTTAGATACGCAGACAGAGTATTTTCATGGCAGCAGGAGGGAGTATTGAGGTCACCGGATCAAATGTATATTTGGGAGTCACCTTTACAGCAGCTTCAGGGACTTTCTCGATGACACAGGCAGCTCGTGACTGCCTCACTAGAGGATACTCAGCATTGGCTCTTATGGAGCGATAGTGTCATCAGGCACATTTCCAGGAGCCCCGCACCAAGGGGTGGCTCTTTGATACTCTAGTCACTCTAGCACTGATGTATGGAGCAGCTATATGGGGGCCAGGCCTTGCCGATTATGTATGGACATTGATGGAGAGACCTCAGGTGATCATGATATCTAGATTGATTCGCAGCAAGGCCTCAGTCCCACATGGCATTGTGCGAGCAGAGCTTGCCACACCGCCCATGCTAGTCGAGGCATTATTTCAGGCAGTCTGCTTCCTACACAAATTTTAAGATATGGACAGAGATCGCATTGCATACAGAGCATATATGGCATCTCAGGAGATGGCTCGAGCGGGGGATACCACATCATGGTATGCATAGACTAGAGCTTGGTTTGACAGACATGGGCTGGACATTGATAGACTTCCACCTCTTCTATATGATACTCAGGCTCCCACTTACACCCTCTCTCTCTCTGAGAGGAACAGAGTCATCGGACAGGAGATATGGCATATTTATATAAAGAGGACGTGGGTCAGCCCTCCACAGCCACTGCCATCGAAGATGGCACATTATTATACACAGTTTTGAGCATATCAGAGCAGGGATTCATAGAGATTTCGAGATATATGCAGATCTATATGCCACATCGATTGAGAGTTCTTATTGGACAGCTCAGGGTATCATCACATCAGCTTATGATTGAGAGTGGCAGAGCCAATGGCATCCCACAGGAGGAGAGGATATGCCCCCTTTGCAGATCAGAGGTGGAGAGTGAGGAGCATTTTGTTCTCAGATGCCCGGCATACTCAGAGTTGAGATCTAGATACACATTGAGCAGCTCACTTCAGGGATGTATGACTGATATGGATCAAAGATCATTTGGCCGTTTTCTGGGAGAGGCATGGCACATCAGAGAGCAGAGCACAGAGCGGGTCCCAGTCAGAGAGGGGCCCACCCAGACGACTATTACACAGTTCTTTCAGACAGACAGAGTGAGAGCTACTGTACTAGCCTCCAGCCAGACCTCCGGGCTCACACTACAGCAGGCTCAGGACCAGCGTACCCGACGCCGCATGAGGATCCGTGGGTTTCGGACCCCACAGCCACACCAACAGGAGATCCGGAGGATTCTTGATCTACATCAACAGCAGACTGAGATCCGACGACACTCGACACATTGGATCTCAGATCTCCAGTTTGCTCTTTCTCCACCGCCGATGTACCACATCCTGCATCCAGGAGGGATCACCTGCTATTAGCGACTTTGACGACTGCTACTACATCCCAGGATAGTATATCTCCCTGCATCTGTTACATATACACATCACACCACTTTATCACAGCCGACAGTTGTTCCTCTATCACAGCCGACATTTGTTCCCCCTTTGTAGCCATTATCTTGAGTACCAGAGCTACATACTCACATACACATACACGACACTTATCACACTCACAGCACCGTATTTTTAGTTTCCAGTTTTTAGCTTTTCATTCAACACTTTTATTTTGGATAGCTGGACCTCATCAGTTGTATCACAGTTTGTCTCATAGGCCAGTTTTGGTCTTTAGAAGACGTTAATATAACTTTCTTTCTTTCTTTTCTTTTTCTTCTATCCTCCTTCCCTTCCTTCCTCTCACTCCTCCTACCTTCTCTGTGTGTGTGTGTGTGTGTGTGTGTGTGTGTGTGTGATAGTAACAATTGGTGCTTGGGAAAAACTAGTCTTTACAAGCCTTGGCCAAGGCTTTTATAGCCTAAGTTAAGGCTATTAATTATGCGCTTATCATTCTGTTCTTGCACTTGAACTGATATTTTCAAGCAAACGGTGGTGGCATGGTGATTTTGACTTCACCATTGAGGTAAGCTAATAGTCTAATTATTACAATGATCATCTCATAATTGCACACGTGGTATGTTAATCTTGATGGCATCAAGCTCAAGGCATTCGATCCAATGATGGCAGTGGGGTTTGATGGACAATCATTGTTTTCTCTCTTTTAGAATGTAAATAAATTTCCTAAGTTAAAAAAAAAAACACATTGCAAACCCACCCCTCCTCCTAAATCTAGGTCACGCACAAGGGGGGGGGGATGTAAACATTACAACAAGATGTTGCAGGTTGAGCACGATAAAATATTGCAGGTTAGAAATTAGAATGTTATTGTATGATGCACCCTTACCAATTCTAAATAGAATTGCTACATGGATACTCCATTCCTACCACTACATGCAAGAGAAATATCATTGACATGGTCACCCATGGAATTATCCCATGCGGACACTATGGGACCCAAAATAGCAGGGCTTATACAAAAATACCTCCAAGCCTTTCTAATGATGTTAAAGCTCATCGACAATAAAGTAAAACAACATAATGCTCATAAAAAATCCTATTGTAAGCTAGAGCCAAAGAAAAAACATGTGATAATAACTACAATATATGAATACAACACAAGAAAGTGCTCCACCAACCTAAAGATCAGGAAAAGCGATAGTACTTTGATGATCAATCTCCAACATCAATACTCAAGAAGTAGTAGTACTTCAATCTCTAGTAGCAATTTCGGTCTCCTTGATCTTAGTGGCCAGAGATAGGCATGCCATAGAGATGAGCTAGAACATCCATGACTTGTCACTTTCCAATTATAAAGTTCATGGGAGACATAAGCATGTAGGAGTCCACGTGATCAATGCATAAAGTTAGATAACAACTATTACTGTAGTGAGACGCTTGAGGCCATAATGAGATTGTAGAACTTAGATCAAATAGATAAAATGAGGGAGTGATCTACTTAACAATAACTTGGAAGGACCCTTCTTCTAGCCTTATAGTCTTGTAGTTGATTCTTCTAGCCTTATGGTCTCAATTGTGGGTAAGTGAGGAAGACAAGTCTGTAGTCTGTGCACGATGCACCTTGGCTAGTAGCTCGACTATGATAATTGTACTTTTTAAAGGTCTACAAATGTCAACAAATTATATTAGTCCATCTAGAAATATTGTTGACATGTCGCATAAGGAGACTAATTCAAAATTTGTGATGCAACGAAAGAGGGCTTAAACTTTTTTTGGTTTTAAAACATGTCTTAAAATTGATCTTCCTAGATGCTCTCAAACACCCATTATTTGTTTTAAAAACTGTTAATGGGGAGGACTACAATTACTAGAGAGGATTAACGTAACAAATTGTATTGGCATGGGTGCAGAGAGGTGAAGGTTACCTAGGAGAAACTACAAGATAAGTGACATTTTATCAATTTATTTCTTTAATAAATGAGTCTCGATGAACCTTACATGGTATAAACTTTCAAAACTTAAATAAAGTTGAATGCATCTAGGGGAAGCTCCTTGTTGCACATGTACCAAAGCATCTCATAGCTTCATCAGCATGGTCCATGCTCATTGAAAACCTCTTATGCTTTTGCAAGTGGACCACACTTAGAAAATATGCTTGCAAATGCATTGCCTACCACAATATTATGATTTTCCATTAGCCCTGACTATGGAGCATGGCATGTATTGCAGTCATTCACTTCTTTGTAATTGGTTGCTTCAAGGGGACCTTGTTCAGTGTATGGGCTTTATTTTCAACAATATGACGATTTAGGAGCAAGTTTGTAGTATGTTTAGATAGGCAAGCTTACCATAGCACTTTTGGGTTGAGGCAATTACTATTATCGTACATTTGATTATTGATCCCCATGCACTACTCTTGACTATAAAGTTGCAGAGGAGGTATGGTCCAGAAAGCCTCCATCATATGCTCATTTGTGTGCCTTTAGTTGTGAGGCTATCTGCCTACTACCATGTTCCCAAGGACAAGTGCAACAAACTAGATCCTAAGTCTATGAAATGCATCTTTCTTGGTTATGAGGATGCAAGTGAGATGGGCTATCACATATGGGATCCATTGGCTTGGAAGGTCATCTATATCCATGATGTTGTTTTTGAGAAGAGAATGCATAAGTAGCCTTAGCAGGTTGTTGAGATATGCAAGGTAACATTTTAGGAGAAGCCTCTTGTTGTTGTATAACCAGCTAAGCAACCTACAACAATTGATGCTCTAGTGGCCCAGGATCATGTTGTTAGATAGGATGCATATGCCCCATAGCCTATTTTATATTGATCTACTAGAGATAGACATTAGCTTGATCAATTTGCACCCTCTATGGATTATGTTATGATGATAGATGATGGTGAGTCTTCTACCTATGATGAGGCCATGAGCAAAGGTGATAATCACTCTTGGGAGAGGGCCATGCAATCAAAGTATGCCTCACTACACAAAAATCATATGTGGGATTTGGTTTCTTTGCCTAGTGAAAAATGTGCTTTGCCATGCAAGTGGGTGTACAAGTTGAAGAATACCCCTAGATGGCCCAAGCCAGTCTATAAGGCTGGATTGGTTGCTAAGGGCTTTAAATAGGAGCATGGTATTGAATTTGATGAAGTCTTCACTCATTTTGTCATCAATATGACTACCCTATGCTTGGGTTTGGCTTTGGTTGCACAACTCGATTTGGACCTCTATCAAATGGATGTTAAGACAACATTCTTACAAGGGGACTTGCATGATGAGACTTATATGCAATAGCCTAAGGGCTTTAAGGAAAAAGATAGGAAGCATCTAGCCTACAAGTTGAGAAGGAGTCTTTATGACCTTAAGTAGGCACCTAGAGAATGGTACCACAAGTTCGATGCTTTTATGCACTCATAGGGATATGGATTGGTGTTTATACATGGAGAAGGCCCATGATGGTAGCCTTATGATTTTGTACTCTATGTGGATGATATGCTATTTGCTAGGAGTACTTGTGATGAGCTGGATGCTTTGAAAGATTAGCTCAAGAAGAGCTTTGAGATGAAGGATATGGAACATGTCTTGCATATTCTTGGGATGTGCATCATGCATGATCGGTATAAGGGACTCCTTTACCTATTGCAAAAGAAGTACATCTAGAAGGTCCTAATGCAATTTCATATGCAAGATATTAAGCCTATTGGTTGTTCTTTACCTTCTCATGTGAAGGTTAGCTAGGCCGATTGTCTGTAGTCTGATGAGTAGAAGGCCAAGATGACCAAGATCCTTTATGCATCTATAGTGAATAGTTTGATGTATGCCATGGTTGCTATTCGTCTTGAGATAGCATTTGCAGTGGGAGTTGTGGCATGCTATATGGCTGTACCTGGCAAGCGGCATTAGGATGTCATAAATGGTATCATGAGGTATATTAAGGGTAATGCAGATATGTGCATATTTTATGGTAGCAATGATAAAGGAGTTGTGGGTTACACAGACTCTGATTATATAGAACATGCAGACTATAGGAAGTCCACCTTTGGCTATGTCTTCATCTTTGCTGGAGATGTTATTTTTTGGATGTCTAAGGTGTAGAAATACACGACCCTATCCACTATAGAGGCAGAGTATGTTGCAGCCACCACTGAGGCTTACAAGAAGACCCTCTAATTAGACCTTGGTATTACTAATGTGGTCTCTACACTACATTTGGATTCTATGAGTGCTAATCAATTGGCCAAGAATCTGGTCTTCCATGCAAAGACAAAGCATATTGAGGTGTGTTACCACTTTATTTGAGAGGCTGTTGAGGACAAGTCCATTGAGCTTATCAAGATCTCAACAAAAACGAAAATTGTGTAGACCTGCTCACTAAAAGTCTCTTAGCGAAGTGTTTTGCTTCCTTGGAAAGCTGATGGGCATTGGATGAGATAATGTATTTCCTCATCCTATTGTACTTTATGTACAATTGTCCTTTGTTGTCACTTTTTTCTTGTTCTCTCCTCTCACTAGGGGCACATTTGCCTTTAATTGGGAGGTTGTGAGGTAAAGGTGCCTATGCCTAATGGCCTATGTATTCATTACATTGATAGTACTTGCACACCTATACATTATAAGTAGCGGGTGCCTATCAATGTCACTTCATTCTTTATTCTTTTAGTGACATTTGAATAAGGGAAGTCCAATCACACATGTGACCATTGGAATTCCAACACATGGTGTCTCTCTCTCTCTTGCTCTCTTTCTCCATTTGCCATAGCTTTTACTTCTGCTTGTGTGCTTCTACTTTGGCTCTACCTTTCAATTGTTTCAGGAAGTATTATATTCACTAGATTATGTTTGTTGGAGCATATATGTGTCAATACAGTAGCGCATGAGTTGGGGAAAAAAGATAAGAATCTAGGGTTGTGCAAGCCATTCATGATTCAGGAAAAGAATAAAACTAATGGAAGGCCTAATATAAACTATCATTACCTATCACCAGTTTGGTTGCAACATGATATTTCTGTGTAAGGCAACTATCAAGCGTAAATAAGGGTGAGACACGAGGATAAAATTCAACGACATCAAAGCAATCTTTTCAGCTTCTCTACAAGGGCTGCCATAATCATCACAGGACTTTGGAGAAAAGTAGATGGATTGGCAATGATTGATGGATTTCCAAATGGATTTCTCTCTCTATCCTTTGTGATTTAAGAAAAAAATCTAATGAAGAAACCCTACTTTAACTTCAAGTCACATTACATCCTTAAAGATCCTTTGTCATTAAATTGATTGCTTATTAAACATTCTCTTTTTAATAAATTTATGTCAATAAATTAATGACCCACTTTTCTTTACGTATTGATAATGATCTAGCATGGCCATGAGACCATTTAGAGACCAATATTCCTAATGCATCACTTAATGGGGTGATTAGAGCACTGTGATGGGGATATTTGGTACATGAAGTACAAGTTATGAAGGTGGAAATAAGTGTCTACCAAGTGTAAGAGTGTACACAAGAATCAAGGAATTACACATAAATGAAGATGGATTGAGTTCTAAGAAGAGGAAGTGCATTAGCATTATGCATATATATTTATGTGTGCATCCGAGGGACGCCTAGGAACGCTTACTTGTGTGTAATGAGCATTGCATTCATTTAGGGTCATCCTCTCCCTTACAAGTCAAGGTTTAAGATCTTTTCTTTCATTAAGAAAGATGCGAGAGGTAATTCTCTCACTAAGAAAGACAAGAGACGTGATCCTCTGGAAGTGAGAAGAGAAGTGATTTTCTCTTTCTAAGGTCTGAAATGACACAAGCTTTTGTGTGGAAGTCAATCTTAAGGTTGAGGCCCAATGCAATTTAATGAACTCTCCTTAAGGTGGTTGCATGGACCACAAGTTAAGAGTATAGTTTAAGAAGCTGTTTTTAAAAAAAGACATGGTGAATCCATTTTTAAAATATCTTGTGATAGAAAGATGATCTCTAAAAACGGCCAGCTTACAATATTGGAAACAACAAGATCTACAACTTTTGTGTTGGACGTTTTTTCATTCGAGCAACACACAGAGAGATATCTCGAAATTGGTGTTGTGTAGAGTAGGTCCTGGAACAACCACATCTTGCATGAAGATCAACTCAAGTCTCTCTCCAAGAAGAGAAGCTCTTGAAAGCCTATAAAAGAGGAGGTTCTCCTTGGGTGTGAGAGAGGTGAAGGAAGCATCACTTTGCATGCATCCAAGAGGAGAAGAGAAGGTGCAAGAGTTTCCAAAGCTCTGTTGAAATCAAGTTCCAAGAGGAGAAGAGAAGGTGCAAGTGTTGCGGAAGCTTTGTTGAAATCAAGCGCTAAGAGGAGAGCCCTACACATATTGTGTAGGAGAGAAGGAGACTCAAGAAGGATCAAAAGGTGCCAACTTCCAAGTTGTGAAAGTGTTAGTCGATTGTATACCGTGCAAGGAACCGTGATCTTGTTTCCAAGATCTACAAGTAAGAACTGGTTTATGTGTAATGGAGGAGCTTGCTCCTTGTCAATAATATAACTCCTCAAGGGGGGGGACTAGCCTATCTTCTAGTCCCTAGTGTGTTGTCAATTTCTCTATCTCTCTCTCTCTCTCTACATCTTTCTTTTCTCTCATATGTTCTCTCTCTACACCAACATAATATTCATCATATATATTTTAAGTATATAAGAAAGTCGAGCATGTATCTCGGATCTTATAACAGTGGTATCAGAGCAAGTCTCTTTGCTTTTCTCAAAGTAAAGGCGAGCGTTGCAAGAAGAAGGTAAAGATGGCAACTGATGAAGCACCTACAAGTAAGCAATTACATGCTTAATTGACAGAGTATCGTAGCTTATTGGAGATTCCCAAAGTACATCAATTGATTGACAGCTTAAGGGCAAGGGAAGAAGCTACTTATGAAGGACTGAATCCTCCAAAAGATGGTGATACTGGAGGAAACACCATTGCACCAATTGATGGTGAAGGTGCAAAGCATCCAATTGCTGAGAAGCTTCCTAGAAGGAACAAGGACTCTTGGGTCAAGAAGAGTAAAAAGACCTCACCTCGAGTGAGGCAGATAAGGAGGGAGTCATCTCCCTCAGCAAAACCAGCTACTCCCTTGATTACTCAAGTTCCTCCTCCTCCTCATCGTCTTCTAGTTTCTACCTTCTTGGTTCTAAGTCTCGTGCAATCCACAAACGGACAAAGAGGGACCATAAGAGGAGCAAGCTTAAGAAGAATAAGACTTTCAAGTCTAGGGATAAGGGCATAAAGTTTGACTCTTACTCTGGTAAGAGAGATCTTGCTAAGGCATTAGCCTTTGTCAAGCAATTTGAAGTTATTTTTTCTAATGGTAATTTCTCAGAAAAGTCCAAGCTCAGGAATATAGGCATGCACTTGAAAGACACTGCTAGCAATTGGTGGTTGACTCTCATTTTGGAGGGAAGGAAACCTATCATTAGGAAAAGTTCAAGAAAAAGTTTTATGCTCAGTCCTTGCCTCCTGATTTTGAGAATGATATCAAGAAGGAGTGGGATTGGCTAAGCCAAAAAGAGCATGAGAAGGTCACTAGTTATGTGGATAAGTTTTGGTCTACTCTTCTCAAGGTTACTCCTTTCATGGAGATCGGCGATGAAGAGAAGAAAAGGAAGTTTGAAGCTGGCCTACTCCCTTGTTTACACAGAACCATGAAGGTGTATCCACATGAAACCTTAACTTGCATGATGGAGTATGCCATCATTGTTGAAAGTTTGCATAAACCTTGTACATATCGAAAGTTGGAGATGAGTTCTTATAGAGCTAGACAAGAGTAGCTCTATGATCAACCAAGAGACAGGACTAATCGAAGAAGAGCTATCTTTACTCATGACCAATATTCAAAGCCAGAGGGTAACAAGAAGAAGTGCAAGTATCTCTTACCCTTTGAGATACAAAAGTACAAAGAGGAAGGAAGGTGCTTTCTTTGTGGTGAGTTAGGGCATATGAAGCTTGATTGTCCTCACAAAAGGAAGGAAGCAAATATGGTTAAAGATCCTTCTCTGCCATCCTCATATTCTATTTCGGATGTGCAAGCTAACACTCATTCAAATGAGAAGAAAAGACAACTCTTAAAGGGTTGGGGGACACTCAACAATCAAAGAGTTTTAATACTCGTTGATCTAGGGTCCACAAATAATTTTGTGTCAGCAGATATTGTTGAAAGACTACAAATTCCACCACATCGATTGGGAACACCAATTGGATCAAGTTCGGCATTTGAAGGACTTACAACCAATTCTACTCCTATCTAGGGGAAGTTGAATCTTAGAATTGGGGATTACCATGACCAATAATCTTTTCTACTTGCACCCATTGGTAACTGTGATGTTATCTTAGGTATGCCTTGGCATTACAAGATTAGACCTCTTCTTGATTTTTTAAAGAAGACCCTTGCATTTCAATTCAAGGGTCGGAACATAGTATGCATTGCTAATGCTGGAGATTGGCCTGTGCCAATGGTTAGTCATGTTAGCATTTCTAAAGAAATGAAGAAAGCTATTTTTGCGTACATGATTTTTGTGAGAGAGTCAAAAGAAGGTAATGGTTCAAGGGCACTTAATGCCTCTAATGAACACACAATACCAACTAATGCTTCTAAGTCTTAAACTTTAAAAGAATCCCTTTCTTTAATTGATCAAGTCAGACATGATTTTGTTAAACAATATGAAGACTGCTTTAGTGATTCACTCCCAGGAGAGTAGCCTCCCTCCTAAGTGCTCAGAAGATCACACAATTAATCTTATCCCAGGCAGTTCACCACCTAACCAACCACCTTACCGAGTAAGTGCAAGTCAGCAAGAGGAGATCCTAAAACAGGTAAATGAACTATTGAAAAAAGGGTTAGTTCAACCTAGCTCTTCTCCATACTACTCTCTAGTCTTACTTGTTCAAAAAAAATATGGTTCTTTCTATATGTACATAGACTACAGATCTTTGAACAAGATCACAATCAAGAATCGTTTTCCTATCCCAAGGATAGATGATATCTTGGATAAGTTGCAAGGGGCTAGTATCTTTAGTCGCATTGATCTCAAGAGCAGCTATCACCAGATACAGATAGCACCTGAAGATGTTTATAAGACAGCTTTTCCTATACGAGTTTTTAGTCATGCCATTTGGTTTGACTAATGCACCTGCCACATTCAATCGAATGATGGAGAGAATTTTTAGACCTCACTCAAAGTTCACATGTGTCTTCTTTGATGACATTCTAATATTTTCACGGTCTCTGAAGAAGAGCATAGAAAACATCTATCTATTGTTTTTTAATAGCTTCGCAAGCATAGACTACAGGTCAATCCTAAGAAGAGTGAATTCTTCCTTTCAGAAATTCATTACTTGGGCCATATTGTTTCTCACAATTTGGTGAGAATGGATCTTGAGAAGATTTGAGCCATTGTTGATTGGCCTACACCTACTTCTGTACATGAAGTTAGAAGTTTCTTGGGCCTATGTTCATACTACAGGAGGTTTATACGAGGTTTTGCGTATGTTGCATCTCCTCTACATGACCTTACTAAGAAGCAAATGCCTTTTCATTGGGGATCAATGCAACTACAAGCCTTTGAAAGAATTAAGTTTCTTGTGACTCAAGAACAAGTTCTCATAGTTTCTGATCTTGAAAAACCTTTTGAAGCTCACTGCAATGCTTCTGGGGATTGCATTGGAGCTATGCTTAACCAAGAGCATCATGCAGTAGCATTTGAGAACGAACGCCTCAAGGATCATGAGCTACATGCTCCAATGTATGAGAAAGAGCTTATGACAATGGTACATGCTCTTCAAGTATGGAAACACTATTTACTTGGTGCAGATTTTGTTATTATAATAGATCACCAAAGTCTAAGATACTTCCTTACTCAGAAGAAGCTCTCAAAGAAACACATGCGTTGGGAAAATTTCTTATCTATGTTTCATTTTCAAATCCTTCATACATCTGAAACTAAGAATGTGGTAGCAGGTGCTCTATGACGGCGACCTCAAGTAAATGCAATCACAACTGTTTACCATAATGAGCTCATGAATTTACCCAAAATATATGCAACTGATTCTGATTTCTTAACCATATGGGATCAACTTAACTTACGTCAGTCATTTACACCTTACTCAATTCGAGATGGTTGTGCATCAACATCAAGCAATTTGTATAGCATTACCATTGCGACACAAGGTAATGGATGAAGCACATGCATCTCCATATGCTGGACATAGGGACATTCTACCCACTACTCAAGCATTGGAAATATATTTCTTTTGGCCCACTCACAGAGCTAACATTGAAAGATATGTCTGCGAGTGCAAGATATGCCAAAAAGTAAAGTATGACATGCATAAACCACTTGGTCTACTAAAGCCATTACCTATTCCCAATGAGCATTGGGAAAGTATAGCCATGGACTTTATCATGGAGCTTCCTTGCACACAAGCAGGCAATGATGCAATCTGGTTTATCATTGATAGGTTCAATAAGCAAGCTCACTTTATACCTGTGCAAAAGACAATCAAAGCCGATCATATGGCTAAGCTATTCATTGCTCATATTTTCAAGCATCATGGCATACCTAAGTCCATTATAAGTGATCGAGATTCCCGCATGACGAGCCTCTTTTGGCAAGCTCTCTTTGAGAACCTCTGAACAAAGTTAAAGTTTTCATCCTCTTATCATCCTCAAACGGATGGGCAAAGTGAAAGTCCTAATTCTACTATTTTGGACCTTTTGAAATCCTATGTCTCTGATAATCAAAGAGAATGGGAAAAGTATTTGCCTTTAGTAGAGTTTGAATACAATAACACAGTGCACTCTAGTACTGGTAAGGCACCCTTTGAAATCATCTATGGTAAGCCTCATTTACCACCCATTCTTCTTACAAAAGATAAGATCTTTGCAGTAGATGAGTTTGTTAGAGACATTGATACAACTTTCACTCAAGTAAAAGCTACTATCCAAAGGACACAAGAGAAGCATAAATGCAAAGCTGATAAGCATCATCGTAAGTTAGATCTCAAGTTGGGACAATATGTTCTTCTTAAGTTTGAGAAGGCTCGCTTGAAGAAGCAGAAATGTCAAAAGGGTAAAGTGGTTAAGCATTCTAATCGCTATTATGGCCCTTTCAAGATCATAGATAAGATAAATGATGTGACTTTGTGTTTGGATCTACCAAGTCATTGGAACATTCATAATGCTTTCCATATAAGTTTGCTACGTCCCTATATTGGAGAACCTCTAATGGAACCAATCAAGGAAGATTTACCTGACATAGAAGAAACAAAAGAGTTCCTTATGCTTGAAAGAATTTTACACCATCACAACAATACTCTAAGGTCAGGTAAGGTATTACGGAAGTATTTGGTTAAGTTTAAGAAATATCCCCCATTGGACGCTCAGTTTATGACTGAGAGAGAACTACAAGACTTTCCAAATCTTCTTAACGACTATGTATCCTCTCTACAGTTGAGGTCAACTGTTTAGAAGACAGAGAGATGTCACTAAATTGATTGCTTATTATACATTCTCTTTTTAATAAATTTATATCAATAAATTAATGACCCACTTTTCTTTAAGTGTTGATGATGATCTAGCATGGCCATGGGACCATTTAGAGACCAATATTCCTAGTGCATCACTTAATGGGGTGATTAGAGCACTGTGACATGGATATTTGGTACATGCAATACAAGTTATGAAGGGGGGAAGAAGTGTTTGCCAAGTGTAAGAGTGTACACAAGAACCAAGGAGTTACACATAAATGAAGATGGATTGAGTTCTAAGAAGAGGAAGTGCATTAGCATTATGCATATGTATTTATGTGTGCATCCGAGGACGCCTGGGAACGTTTACTTGTGTGTAATGAGCATTGCATTCATTTGGGGTCATCCTCTCCTTTACAAGTCAAGGTTTAAGGTCTTTTCTTTCATTAAGAAAGACGCGAGAGGTAATTCTCTCACTAAGAAAGACAAGAGACGTGATCCTCTGGAAGTGAGGAGAGAAGTGATTTTCTCTTTCTAAGGTCTAAAATGACACAAGCTTTTGTGTGGAAGTCAATCTTAAGGTTGAGGCCCAAGGCAATTTAATGAACTCTCCTTAAGGTGGTTTCATGGACCACAAGTTAAGAGTACAGTTTAAGAAGCTATTTTTTTTAAAAAGACATGGTGAATCCATTTTTAAAATATATCGCGATAGAAAGATGATCTAGCTCGCGTATGTTATTGGAAACAACAAGATCTACAACTTTTGTGTTGGACGTTTTTTCATTCGAGCAACACACAGAGAGATATCTCGAAATTGGAGCTGTGTAGAGTAGGTCCTAGAACAACCATAGCTTGCATGAAGATCAACTCAAGTTTCTCTCCAAGAAGAGAAGCTCTTGAAAGCCTATAAAAGAGAAGGCTTTCCTTGGGTGTGAGAGAGGTAAAGGAAGCATCACTTTGCATGCATCCAAGAGGAGAAGAGAAGGTGCAAGAGCTGTCGAAGCTCTGCTGAAATCAAATTCCAAGAGGAGAAGAGAAGGTGCAAGTGTTGCGGAAGCTCTATTGAAATCAAATGCCAAGAGGAGAGCCCTACACATATTGTGTAGGAGAGAAGGAGACTCAAGAAGGATCAAAAGGTGCCAACTTCCAGTGCAAGTGTTAGCCGGTTGTATACCGTGCAAGGAACCGTGATATTGTTTCCAAGATCTACAAGTAAGAACTGATTTATATGTAATGGAGGAGCTTGCTCCTTGTCAATAATATAACTCCTCAAGGGTGGGGACTGGCCCATCTTCCAGTCCCTAGTGTTTCTCTCTCTCTCTCTCTACATCTTTCTTTTCTCTCATCTGTTCTCCCTCTGCGCCAACATACTATTCATCATATATATTTTAAGTATATAAGAAAGTCGAGCTTGTATCTCGGATCTTATAACATCCTCTTTGCCACACAAGCTAAAACTAATAATGATCAAATCATAAAGTCATGTCCAAGACAAAAAAAGTCATTAGGAAGAGATGTTCATTGACACTATTATAAGTGAGGGTAAGCTAAAATGCATTATTATTGTATGGGGCCTTTCTTGCACAGCATTCCAAGATTGCAAAGTTGTTTCTACTATGTTGCAAGAGTTATTCTTTTGTAGATCAATGGCAGATGAGAGAATCTTGTTGTGGTCCAACAGGAATTTGAAAAATTAGTGTGGGAGTGTGTTGAGGTAAAAGAGGTTTTTTTCTAAAATACAATGTTATATATAATCAAATGTAATGCAAGCTGTAAATTGTTTTTGACATGTAGTATCTATACGTACTTGGCCTAACATTATAAAGGCTATGGAACTTAGAATAAAAAGTCTTTGTATTTAATATTTTATGTGATAAATAAAGGAATTGAGGGTTTGAGGACTCACATGAGGAGGTGGTTCTAGGAACATGCCTACAATTACTATTACTTGCATGCTTCTCCTCCTCCTCCTCCTCCTCCTCTCTCTCTCTCTCTCTCTCTCTCTCTCTCTCTCTCTCTCTCTCTCTCTCTCTCTCTCTACACAACTCTTGCTCCTTTTCTTTGTTTTCATCTCTACGTTGACAAGGAGAGTGAGGATGGAATGTCTAATAAAATAATAAAATATATTGTGCATTATGGTCCATAGTTTATTGTGTGAGCACTAAGTGGCACTATGGTTAAGGTTTTAGTAATGGTTTGCTATGATAATTAAGTCATTTAGGGTTAGCTTTCATTATAAAAAGTCACTTTATGCATCACCAACAACAAACAAGTTTGGCATTATTCACTACGATTACCTTGAATGTTGTACTCTCTCTTATTCATTAATACAAAACCTCTCGTTTTGTGAATGAGTTATTGTGCATTGATTAATTCATACATTATCTTTCTTTTGTATCAATAAATCATGAAATTACTTCACTCTTTGGGCTAATAGTGGCATCAAAGCCACTTACCCCCATCACCATTGCTCGCAACCACATTCCATGAAGCCATTGTAATTGAGCACTACACCTCAATTGGCTGCCATACAAAGCAATTGCCATCATGTTGGCTTTCGTCACCCCAACTAAGTGGTCCCGATTTTCACACATCAACATGTTGCCATTGTTGCCTCTGATTACTCTTTTAGTGCATGAATGCCATCAATATCACGATTCATTATTGCTTAGTCGAGTGCTTCAATTGGCTATTTTGCAAGTCTACAATTCCTATTGTTGCCATGTGCCCTCAACCCATGAGCTTGTCACCCTATTGTAATTTGCAACATTGCCTTGTACACCTATCTCGTAGACTACTTCACATCGCCTCTTTAATACAACCCTACCATACAATAGCCAAAACCACAATGTAATATCCCATTATTGTATGCTTGAAATGACTTGTGTTTTAGGTAGTTGTGTTGGTTTTTAGATTTGTGCTGCTTATTTGATGCATGATTTTGTGTAAGACCCTTTTTTGAGTGATTTTGGATAGATTGAATATCTTTTGTTAGCTCATTGTGGTTTTTGATTAATTAGTACTGATTTGATGTGTTATCATTTTTGTCAATTGTTTGGTCCTATTCTCTTGTATTTGCCCATATAGAGTAAATTTTCCCTTATCTTTCAAGTTTTGAGGTTATGGGGATCTTTTGATGGTTTTTAGTTGATTGATATGGGTCTTGTAACAATTGTGCGGTTTTATTGCCTTCTGAATTCCTCGTATTGCATTCTATGAGCTTCTATATATCTTTGTAGCCTTCTCTATTAGCTAGTTTGATTGAAGAAAGTTGACGTAAGACTTGAGTTGAAGACTTGAAGTGACAATGCCAATGCTTCACTACGAAAGGATACTGCTCTAGTGACTCTTAATATTAGGCATACCCTTTGGAGGTAGCTCCACGACCAAGAGAGTATTATTGGCCATTATCCTAATATTTTTAATATGAGAACTATGGATGCTCTATTAAAGACAATCATTGCAATTCTATGAGATTATTTGCATTCAATATTGGCATGTGGACATTGTTGGTAATATCATGTGCTTTGTTGAAGATAAATATGTGAGATAATTGTTTTATAATTTTACACAAAGTTGTTTCCTGTGATTCTATTTTTCTTATGTGGTGAGATAAAGAGGATAAGAAGATGTTTGTTAGTATTATAAGATAGTATTTCTTATAGCATTTTCTCTATTTTCTTGGTGTTTCATTAGGAGATTCATGTTTTGGTGCACGTCTAAGGAAGACTACCATCAACAACACTCTTAATAGGCCGAAAAGGGAGGAAATGGCATCGTTGGAAAGAAAAGGGAGTAAGGAAAAATAGAAGGAGCCCTACAAGCAAGAGGAATTGAAGAGATTCATAGCAAATGTGACTTTCTACAAAAGGTTTATCCCCCAATGGAGAAAACATAATGTGTTATTGATGCAAGGTTTATAAGAGGGACAGTTTCCATTATTTATTGAAGCTACAAAAGCTTGCACCATTGTAGTAACAAACAATTTGGAGAGAAACTAAAGAGCCAAAATGAAGAAGAATGATTAGCAATGGTGAACTTGGCCTTAATTGAGGATTTTCTAGAAAACATAAACTAGGAGATTTTGAAGAAGCTCCAAAAGTCTTGGTCAATAGAAGTTCACAAACACAAGGAAGAGAAGGGTTGGAATCTCCTTATGGATGCCCAACAATAAGATAGGTGCAATGCATGGTGCACTGTCAATCTATTGTTCATTCAATTAATAACTCACTAGACATTAGTGGATTGCATTTTCTTGATAATCTATGCTATAGTCCTTTCCCTCTGTAGTGGTATTAAAGCTAAGTTTAGAGTGTGAGAAAGAGGAAGTTGAGGAAATGTTATCAAGAGAATATTCTAGAGATTAAGGAAGGCAGAAAAAGCTCTATGTCCCGTACTGTTGACTGGTGACAAGCTAGGTGGTAAAGAGGCAAGCATTGGAATGTCTCCAATGGTACAATAGGAAGATAGAAAGCAAAGGCTATAGCCAAAAAGAAGAAGAAGTATATAAAGTGTACAAAACCAGGTGGTTCACTTATTAATAGACTTTCTAGATATAATTCTATATTCACACATTAATATGCTTTCTACCTTCATATCCTAACCTTTTAGCTTCAACTTTATTAGTGAGAAACTTGCAATTCTTTCTCTCCATGTCAAATATGGTATTTTCACCATTATGCAATATATGGCTCTTCTTAATTTATGGAGCTTCATCCATGTCTCTTAGAAGGAAGAGAAAGGTCTACGACATTCAACACTTTTTAGATATTTGATAAACACAAACAAAAATAAAAAAGAGAATCTAGAGATAAATGAGAAACTCCTCGAGGCAATAGCCACATTGATTTTAAAAATAGATTACTATTGACAATTATAATAATAGCTTTAAGAATCTTCTTATGATGTATACAAGTGCTCAATACGGCCCTTGTGGGGAAGAGAGATAAAGACCCAAAACAATCAAAAATATATTTATCAGGACCTCTTAAATTACTGCAAATGCGAATATTGAGAAATATTTTTGATATGAGTATTCCAAAAATATGTTGACTAGTTTTTTGCTTCTTGTATTGTAAATGGTATACTAAGCTTCTTCCAATGGTGCATACAAATACAAAAAGAGAAATAGAAATAGTGAGAGAAGAAAGAAGACTAAGGGCAAGATAGGTAATAATTATCAAATGTTTAATTATTAGGACTTCTAAAACTATTGTAAATGCAAACATAAAGAAAAAGTATACTTCTAATATTCCAAAAATACCTTACTAAGTTTGTTGCTTTTTACATTCCAAATGATACAACAAGCATCCTCCAATGGTGCATACAAATAGAAGAAATAGAAAATTTATGAAAAAAAGGGAATGAGAAAGAAAAGCGACTCACATGAGAGAAGGGAAAGAGAAATAATACCTCAAGCTTCTTCCATATGGTGGAGGAGAAAAGAGAAGCGACTCACATGAGAGAAGGGAAAGAGAAATGATACCTCAAGCTTCTTCCATATGGCAGACGAGAAAAGAGAAAGAGAAATGACATCTCAGGCTTCTTCCACGACATAGACTAATAGGGGAGAGAGAGAAATGATGAGAAGAGAAAGAAGAGGAAGACACAAAAAAGAACAAAAACAACAAATTTATATATAAAAATACAAAAATACAAGAATTGAAATGATCAAAGGCCAAAAGGAAAATGTAATAAAATTAAAAAAAACAATCATTTTAAAAAAGGGGAAGCATTAAAAGTATGTATTGCAGAAAATAAAGAAGGTATATGCACATCAAAAGTGGAGGCATAACCCCTTAAGATTGCCATCTAAAAAATGAATGGCAATAGAATATAAGCAATCCTATGAGATGGCAATTTTACATGAATATTTGACACATGAAGATATATGAACAAACCATGGTTGTAGATTAGAATTGTTAAACCCTTTAAGGATATAGGATGACCACGTTTCTTTTCAAGAGAAGTAACTATTAACAGGATGGTACTACCACAAGATGGACATCTTGAATACATAGTTAGTTACTTTGAACATATGCAAACATATATATGTATATATACATATGTGTGTGTGTGTGTGTGTGTGTGCACACACACACACACACACATATGTATATATACATATATATGTTTGCATATGTTCAAAGTAAGTGCACACACACACACACACACACATATGTATATATACATATATATGTTTGCATATGTTCAAAGTAACTAACTATGTATTGCACACACACACACACACACACACACACACACACACACACACACACACACACACACACACACACACACACACACAGAGATATATATATATATATATATATATATATATATATATATAGAGAGAGAGAGAGAGAGAGAGAGAGAGAGAGAGAGAGAGAGAGAGAGAGAGAGAGAGGACCTATGGTGCATATGTATATAAGGATGTGATACTAAAGGACACATTGTTTGAAGATTTAAAAAAAATAAAAGATGTATGCATGTATCTCACATAAAGTCTACATTTAGCATCTAAAAATTCTATACATTAAAGTAATTGTGCAAAGCGTGTGGCATTTATTGCACACAAAGTGCGCTATTTGGTTTGTTTTTTGTGAGCAAAGGGTAGCAACCATGAGATTGCTACCCTTTGCTCACAAAAACACAAAGTAAGCGAGATGCAGTCTCACAAGCTTGGCAATGATACCAACCACACGAAGCGCAATTAGCCAGTCCATGCCACCTAGTAATACCGATGCAAAATCACAAATAATATCTTTAACAAGACAGGTAATTTGACAAGTTCTTCTCGTTTTGATGGGTAAAATAGTCAAAGAGAAGCATAGTAGGTGGTACATGTTAGGCCTTGTTAGTTGCTCCAAGAGAACTTCACCTTCAAAACCAACATATGTGTTGGTGCCGGGTTTCCAAGGCTATGCGAACAACTCCGAGGGCTCTCATGTGAAAGAGCTCTTAGGAGGCAAGTTCCAAAGCTGCTTGGGATCAGCAATTTTGTAATTACAAGTTGTCAAATCCTTGGCCCCTTTTGACCATTTAAGGAATCCATACGCGTAATCCCATGCCTACTTGGGCACTTGCCCAGGGGAACGATTGTTTATTGTTATCATAGATAGATGTATGGCTGGGAAATGATTATTTATTGTTGCCATAGATTATGTATAAATTAATGGCTAATCTGAATAGCCGAGGTCCGAGGATACATCATGATTAATGGCGGGTTTATCCATGTAATGTGTGGCAGGATGTAGAGCCTGAGGGTCCAGGGAGGTGTTAAATTAGATGGAACCAGGAACATTTACGAGAAAGAAACTAAGGTTTCTTGAAAGATATTACAGTACTGTAGTCTAATTCTGCACATAAAAATGAAAATGACACGAGAGAGAGAGAGAGAGAGAGGAAGGGCCCGGGTGGGTTGGGGAGAGAGGAATCAGGACGAGGATCTCTGTATCAGGGAGACGCAGATTGTATAATGGGTCTCTCGTGCAACAACGCAAAAGAGTGAGAGAGACAGGTCCCAGGGGTCAGACACAGAGAGGCTTTAGAGAGAGAAAAGAGAGAGACAGGCTTTAGAGGGAGATAAGAGAGGCTTTAGACTGAGAGTGATAACATGGAGAGCTTTAGAGAGATCATAGAGGGGCTTTAAAGTTTAAGACGAGTGATGTGAGAGAGGCTTGAGAGAGAGAGAGAGAGAGAGAGAGAGAGAGAGGAGCTGCTTTTACTGTTGGGTTTCTTGTGTCAGATAGGGAGATGAAGTAAAAATTGAAGTAAGCAGGGGAGGGTTGCATTTATGACATCGGGAGGCTCATCAATTCTCCCTCTCTCCCTGAGTCACCTTCAGCCTTCCCCCTGTCTTTATTCTAATTCTGTATGTGTATCCAAAAACAAGCATTCAAGTTTAAACCACTGTGTGATCATCAATCACAGAGAGAGAGAGAGAGAGAGAGAGAGAGAGAGAGAGAGAGAGAGAGAGAGGCTTTACGAAAAAAAGAGAGAGAGAGGGCGCCAGAAACTACCCTCCTTGCAAGCCTTTTACACAGAGAGAAAGAGAGAGAGAGAGAGGCCATAGCTGCATGACCAAAACTTACTTGCTATCAAACCCCACGACACAACGCACAAGGGCTCTGCATCCCAGTACTAATCTCATAAGACCGTCCATCTGATGCCCATCTCATAAGAGCATCCCTTCCTGACTCACACTAACGGTGCCCAACCGACGATGCCCCGGTATGCAACCCATGAGCTTTTATGCAGAAGATGTACACAAGGACTCAGTCACGACATATCACCTTAAGAATGCGTCTGCATTCCCAACTGACCGTGAGCTGAGGTAAAGTGCCTTTGTCTTCTCTTCACTTTAGGTTATGCTTCCATTCGGGGATCATCTCTGCATTGCAGCTTAGTCATGGTCATAGACACCTGCTTTTTTCTCTTAGCAAAAGGTCATGCTTGTGTAGTGGTCTCATCTCTGCATTGCTGCTTAATCATGGTCATGGATACCCGTTCCGTTCTCTCAGAAAAGGATCACGATTTTATTGTGTGCTCATCTCTGGATTGAAGATTCATCGTGTGCATAGAAATTGGTTTTTCTCCTCGTCAAATTAGTGCACATTTGTTTTGGCAGGTGATAATTTTTCAAAATGAAGGAAACGTCCTTAAGATTTTCCTCCTCAGGGTTGGATATGTCAGTGATTGAGGCCCTACAGGATCAGTTTGAGCAGGTTAGCTTTGACTGTGCAAGCTCAACTGTGAGTGATGGGCTAAGCTCCGAAGGTTGCAGTCGCAGCTTCGGAGACCTACGGAGTGGCGAAGATGGTTCTAGCAGCACTGATGGATCATCTCCCCTCGTTTGGACACTTAGTGGAGTCGAGAAGAGCGGGTTGATGCAGACCGTAAAACCAGTATATGGCTCAAACACATGCAATAGCTGGAATGAAAAAGGAGAGTCAGAGTTGTCAGGTGTGCGTCCTTCTACAATTTACTCCAAATTGTGGCACATGATTGGCAGCACTTGATGCTACTGTTTTCTGCATTCTGATTGGTCTAACGGATTCATCAAAATGTAAATTCTATAGCTGGCAAATTTCTTGGTGTAGCTACTCGTTTTTTTGTGGATTCCATGTATGGCTTTATGCGCAATCCCCTTGATTGCCAATTTTGCTCACATTTAATTGTGATATGAACAGGTAATCTTCCTGAGGATGGTTGGGATGAAATTACTGGTTTTTTGTTGGAAACATTTAAAGGGGGAATGCACCTGGTGCCTTCAGCTAGCCTGCTACTCATGCCCACCTTCAGCGAGTGCAGATCTTTTGTCAGTTGTGCTTATTTGCATAGGTGCCAGATTTTACCTGCACATTTTGGGCAAATGATGGTTAGTGAATACACATGTCCTAGGCACATTAGTATGTATTGCAAAGTCAAAATGCTTATAGGGATTTTTAGCTTATTGAAGGACCAATGGTGAGCTATGGGGTTGAAACAGGGAGATCTGAAGTTGGTTAGGTGGTGGTGTCAGAGTTTATCTTGCGTTTTGTAGACACACCCAGCTAATGAGGATAGAATATAACCTCCATGATACAGAGCTCTTCATTGCAGCTCAGTGTAGTCTTCAATGTACCTTTGCTGAGACGTTGGATTAGTCACAGAAATGTCCAATGTTTCTCAACAGAGAACGCCAAACTTGTTTGGGGAATTTATCTTACTAGTTAGAATGTTGCCTTCAATAATTAAGTTGAAGGGGATGATCCCTGCAGTCTTACAAGCCATGTCAGTCTTACAAGCCATGTTCCTAATGTTTGGAGTGCAGAATTAAAATTTTGATATGTGCTCAACTTTTCCTTGATATTGTGGCAAAATATTATTTACTTAGGTAATTGGGTGTCCCGTTTATGTGAATTAGGTAGCTATTGAAGGTGGAGATATACAGTTCCATGTCACTTATACTTGCTGCTAGAAAAAAAGGATTGAATTTCTCATGATCCTGCAATGTTTTGAGTCCTTTGAGTAGCTATTAGAATCTTCAGGGACTCCTGTTAAATGTGTGATTGTCAACACTCTGTTTTGCCATGAAGTCAATATCAAACGTTTCTCTTATATAGCCTTTGTGAGGAGTGATTCACAAAACATTACAACAGCACACATGAAATCTGGATGGCATGCAGCACCTGAGGCTGTATACTGCAATGTAGAAAATGTAAATCTGTCTGATGGTTAACTTAGTAGTATTGATTACTTGAATGGATACTGCTACTCATCATCTTAAGCATAATCTATCTGCCCATTTAATGCTTTGAAAGCTGTTGTGTTGCTGTTGATACAACTGTGCTGCTTATTGCAACTGTCAACAGGTAGACACCCTTGAGAAGTCAGCTAGGCCTCAAAGAGGCATGCCACTTCTTTCTGATTAAAGTGCATGTCCTGCCATCAACCAAACAAATCGTGTGCTACTTTCATTTGGCCTTCTGAACTGATACACTATACCCAGCTGTTTGCAGCTGTTATTTTCTGTGAAGCACACCTGTGTCTATCCATTTGGTTGCAGGTAGTTGAGAGCATCCATACATTTGCTAGATTGTGCAACCTGAGTATTGACATGTTTGCGCAACCAGAGTCCACTAGAGTTTCTGCAATTGCACATTTCTACTTTTTTATTGTTTGTGCAAAACATGAGGACTGTTGAGTCATTTTCTGTGTTCTCTCTTGCATGTGTTCCAGTCCAATTTGGGCTCACTGCATTGAATGCATTGTGCTTGTAGAGGCTCTCTTCTTCAAACTATTATTCTTTTGTTTGAAACATGGGTGTTGTTTGTAGCAAAGATACAAATTCCATATAGAAGTACTTTTATGGCTTCTTTATGCTTTATGGAGTGCTTTATGAATAATGTATGGAACATGTATCTTACATCACTTGGCTTGGCACTTTTTGGATGATATGTGCAGTCAATTTGTCTGTTGATAAACTTTTCTATGTTTGATGGGTGACTTATACAATTGTGTTGTCCCTCTTCCGATAATCCTGCATTGGGTGTACTCTAAACAGAAGTTTTACTTTGCTTGGCTATAAGTTACGCTTTGTACACATTTCAGGTGCAAAATTATGCTGTCATTGGATGTGAGTTTTTGAAATCTAATACAAGCTTCATATGCACAAACCTAATTATAGCAGATGGATGGTTCTATTGTGAGTGAAATTAATCTGATGACAGAGGCACCTCCAAGGTGGAAAGTGGATTTAATGTGGTCTACTCTTCAAGATGCCTGATGGTATTGGAAGGCAAGGAAGACTGATTGTAGGATAATCCTTCTTTTATGTGAATGACTGTTCTGAACTCATTTCATATACAATTTTTTTTTGAATTTTTGACCTTGGTAGAGGAGTGAAGATCCTGACAGTGTATCAGGTTTCACAATTGCTCAGATTGCTTGGTGGGCTTTTCTCTACGATGGTGTAAATGTGAATTTCGATTGAGGATATTGAAACAAAATCTCACAGAAAGTTAGATGAAATTGATCATTTAAACATGCAAGCAGATCATTATGTCCTCATATTCACTAGTTTAACTAAGTGTTTATCCATCTTAATCTGCTCTTGACAGATAGAACTCAGTGCACTTTGACAACTCTTTCATTGTACCTGAGCTGACTTCCATTAAGGACTGGCTAGAAACTTAGGCATTTCAAATTACCTGTGTGTACACTTTATCCATGGCACGATTTACTGATTTAATCGAGTTTTCTTATTTTTAGTCAAAGGGATGCTTGCAATAATTGAGGGTTTAAATACATTTGGTACTTGCCAGAGCTTATTTAGATCACTTTTGTCAGTTATTGGATCAGACATGTTTTCTTTTAAATTGTTCTAATCCCCAAGTTATGTCATTTGGCAGAACTTGAGATGATGAAGGAGAAATTTTCCAAGCTATTACTTGGAGAGGATATGTCTGGTGGTGGAAAAGGAGTTTGTTCTGCCCTTGCCATTTCAAATGCTATCACAAATCTTTCTGGTAAGAAAGGCAGTCCCAATCATGCAAATATTACATTCTTTTAACCCATTTGAAAGTGCAGTAGTCAAATATTGTGCAACTTTATGAGTTCATGCAGCTTCAGTATTTGGTGAGCTTTGGAGACTGGAACCTCTTTCAAAGCAGCGTAAGACTGTGTGGAAGAGAGAAATGAATTGGCTACTTTCAGTTGCTGATCATATTGTGGAGCTTGTGCCTTCTCTCCAGACGTTTCCAGATGGCAGCACCTTTGAGGTGGGTTTTGCAGGGTGGGTTTTGCATGCATATCCAATGAAGGGTGAGGAAGAGTGGGTCTACTATCTCTTAAAACCATCCAGTTTAGAGTGTTAAATGTTGTCTCAATGTACTGAAACTTTCCAGTTTAGCGTTCCAAAGGTTATCCCAATATGACTGGCATGCGAGCACAAGTATTTACAATTTCCATTTAGCAAATCTCAGAGCCTTCACATGACTGTCTGCAGGTTATGGTAACCAGGCCTCGTTCTGACCTTCATGTCAACCTTCCTGCTCTACAGAAATTGGATGCCATGCTATTGGTACGAAAGTCCGGCAAATAAAGTTTTGCTGATCTTTTAGCTTGTGTTCTTTTATAATTGTATTCCGTCTTGCAGGAAGTTTTGGACACCTTTACTGAAACAGAGTTCTGGTATGTGGATCAAGGGATGGTGGATAGAGGCGGCCATGCCATCCCCTCTGGCCCAGCACAGGAAGATAAGTGGTGGCTGCCTACACCCAAGGTACCTGTGAAGGGTCTGTCGGAAGAAGGGAAGAAACGTCTGCATCACCAGAGAGAATGCTTAAGCCAAGTGCTTAAGGCTGCATTGGTGATAAATTCCCATGTCCTATCTGAGATGGAAGTACCAGATGCTTATCTGGATGCATTGCCCAAGGTAAATCACGATTATTTTTGCGGCTGTCCATTAAAACAAACAGGGTTTGCAACATCAAACATCTTACTTGTTTGCGTCCTTGTGTTCAGTCGATCTTTAGCTGATGGAAATGCTTTGATTTCTTTTTTCTTCAAAGAGCGGAAAGGCAAGCCTTGGAGAGACCATATACAAGCACATCACATCAGATTCCTTTTCTGCTGAAGCACTTCTTTGTTCACTGGACTTATCAACTGAGCACAAAGCAGTGGGGGTTGCGAACAGGATTGAAGCTGCTATCAATGTATGGAGGCGGAGAAGACAACCTAGAAACTCACATAGGATGTCAAGGGATTTCAAGCAGAATGGCAAAAATTCCTGGGGCATAATGAAAGACATGGTCATGGACGTGGACAGGAGAGAAGAACTTGCAGGACGGGCAGAAAGCCTTTTGCTTTGTTTGAAGCAAAGGTTCCCAGGTTTAAGGCAGTCTCTTCTGGACATGACCAAGATTCAGTACAACAAGGTAATGCTCACAGCCTTATTCTGAGACTTTCTGATATACTCCTGGCAATAAACAAAGCCCTATTTTTTATGCTGGCAAATATGAGAATGTTAAAACTGGTTCTCAGCAGTGTATGCTATATGTTTGTCTGTAGGATGTTGGCCAATCCATACTTGAAAGCTATTCGAGAGTACTGGAGAGTTTGGCTTTCAACATAATTGCTCGTATTGATGATGTTCTTGAAGTACATGAAACGACAAGACGTGCATTGCCCCCGCCACCTCCATCTGTGAAGACACGAATACCATCTTTGCCAAGGCATGGCTTCTCTCTCAATGCGTCGGTCCATACTCCCTTTGTAACACCGCTTGTATCACCAAGTGCATCGCCAACCCCATCACCCACTCCCCGGCGAACTCCAAACTCTCCATTCCATGATGATGATGACTCTCAAGTTTTGGCGGACTATATGGGCTTTAGCTATGAGCTGAAACATGATGATGAGATAAATGTGGTCTCAGGTCAAACAAGGCCTGCTCTTAGGCCATGAAAAGAACTCATAAATTCACAAGAAAGGCAGGTGATCGAGTGGATATTGGCATCCCCAGATGTTCACCTGTGGCTGCAACCCTGAACACGGATGTTGCACGTGGCATATCATATCATTGTAAATCAATGATGTATCGGCTTTACAATACAAAGCTTTGATGCATCAGCTTTTCAATAGAAAGCTTTTAAAAGTCGATGATACCAAAGTCTTGGAAGTGGAAAGACGAGCTCGAAGAGCTAAAGTTGGGTCTGTCATCCAATCCAGTACTGGCATATTTCAGCATTTCTCTGTTGCTGAACAAAAGGGTCAGGGGTGGTCTGTTCTTCAAGCTAGGACCTTGATCATGGCAGAAAGTGTCTTTGTGATAAGAGCACAGAAGTTTATTTCCTCAATACGGGTTCTGCAATTGTTCTGGTTGACATGATGTGGAGAAACTTTATTGTACAAACAGAACATAGCTCTATCCTAAGATCATTCATATAAATTTTATGTTTCATTCCAAATTCTACCTTTCTTCATGTACGATATAAACTAGACCCTCTAACCTTTCAACATACCATGGTCTGATGTCTACTGCAGTTCTGCATTGAGTGATCATTAGCATTGGTCTCTTAGTGTTTGTTGATCATGTTCCAAATTCTACAGCATCTCTTTTCATGAATGATATAAACTAGACCCTTAACCTTCCAATATACTAGGGTCTGATGTCTACTATAGCTCTGTGTGGTGTGATCAGTGGAAGTTTTTATTTGATCTCTTAGCATTTGTTGATCATGCCTGCAGTCTGTTGAAACTGTGCATGTCTTGAATATAGTGCCATGTTTAATCATTCTCATGTCCATGCATGTGCCAATGTTGCCACCTCATTTGAGTCTAGTAAGATAAACATAGTCTTCCAATCCACAAGCAGCTGAGACTATAATGGAAGGTTATTACTGTCACGTTTGGGACATGCTGGAAGTATGCTCTGAAAATGTCATCTACTTAGCATATTGCTTGATTTTGTCAAGGATTGAATCCATCATTGGATTCTTGGCTGGAGGCAATGAGATTGATATCCTTAACAAAATGCCTTTATATGAGCTAAATACTTGGGTAAAAAAACTATGTTTATCGAAAGAATCATTTTAAGAAGCTACCTAGAATAACATTTGCAAACATTAGTGTACAACCATTGAAGGCAAAGATGCTAGAAATAACAGAAGGAGACCGAGGCAAGATGGGAAATAATGAAGTATTTTTCAAAGATAATTAGGAGTCTAGTATCACTTTAAATTATAGCTTTGTTCAGCTTTCACATGCTTGATTTTCCCACTTTAATCATATTGCAAAAACCTACAACAGAAGAATATTAAAGAGAAAGTTCAAGCATTAGGCCCACTGCTTGTAAATTGATATTTTAACACACAGACTTATTGGAAATTTCACTTTTATGTGCATGTCTATAGAATATACACGAGAATCATGCCAACAAGCATTCTTCGAGTGTTGTAGATACTTTGAAATGTGTCTCTAAAATGTTATGGAATAGTCACAAGACTAAAAATATGAATAGCTGTATAATTTAAAGAGACACTAGGCACTTAGATATCTTCACAAATTATTGTGTTATTTTTTTGGTTCTTGCCTTGGTGTCTTTTGCTATTTCTAGTTGCTAGTCTTTGCAAATGGTTTTAACTCTTACTATTTTAATTAACTACTATTTTTGACACATTAAGATATGTTAATATTTTCTCACACTAGTCCCTTGTCACTCTCCATCAAACTAAACACGTAATAGCATGCACCATAGATGTGGAATTGCAAAACTTGGGTGGTAAGGTTCGATCGAAGAAGAGCTAATGATTGGTGAATGTTGTTGAAGTAGAAGATTGTGATAATGATTTGTTTTTTAGGTTTTTATCGATTGATGAAGTATGCTAGATGACAAGGATTTTGTAAAGATGGTAGCACTACTAATGTTGGTACATTTGGTTTGGTGAATGCGTTCCATGATAAAATGTGACTTGAAGTGTTGGAAAAAGGTAGTTGCAAGGTGCCAAAAGATGAAGAACTTGGTGTGATTGGGGTTCTCCATAAGGTTCCATATCTCCAAGTTAAAAGTTCATATACATTCACTTTTTAAGGGGAGTTCTAGTCTTGTTATGTGTAGAGGGCATATGTTGTTGGATTGGGAGATGGGTTTAACACTAGGTGAGTCAAAACTCCCAAGGTATATTCCACACTTCAAAGGCCCAAATTGTGTATAGGTTGTACCACATATAATATGTGAGCACATGTGCTCACATAGGCTAATACATTAGTATAGAGGATTACTTTTTGTTTACTTTTTGTTGGGAGTTGTTGTAAGGATAAACATTTAAGCTCTATCCCCATGGTAATTAATGCACATGCCCCCATTGTTACTCAACCCCTAGAAGTTGAGATGTTAGTCAAAGGTCTTCAACTTGTAAAGTGCCTTTTTCACCTTGTTGGGTGCAAGCCTTTCATTCTATTGGTATTAGTCCAGATAAATGTAATTGTAAAGAAAGAACTGTGCGTGTGACTTAGGGGGTCATGTCTAACACTACACAAGCAACAGCTTCCTAGGTATATCTTTTTCTTAATGTGCCCTAAGTATGTGTGGTGCTAGAAATTGGGGAAGAGGAGATTACACATAGAGTTGATTGAGAGGGGCCACAATGAGTCTCTAAGCTTGAGAATCCTAGGTATAGTGGAAGTCATTACTTACATGTTTGTCATTTGAATTTCCTAAATTATTGAGTTGCTTTGAAGGGGTGGTAGCATCCTTAATTGTTTCTTCTAGATTAATTTCCTCAATTATTGCGCCTTCTCTGGATTTCTATGTTTGCGTTGAAGTTGATGTTGTTGTAGGTAAGGGTTTAGCTTGGTAGATTGGTTTCTGCTTTGATGATATCTTCTTTTAGATTTTGTATTAGCAATCGGTGGCATTTTTAGTAGGATAAGCGAACTTACTTTTGATCCTTTTTTCTTTCAAGTGGTGCCTTCACAACTTCTTTCTTCTTGACCATTTAATTTGCAACATTTTTTATTTTTAAGGGGGTGGATCAACCTTCTAAAAAAATATCAATTTGCATAATTTCACCTAATAATCTAATCGTCGTAACACTAAACATACTAGTTCCTTACCAATGTTGCATGTAGCGTTTCTATGTAACAAGTCACAATCGTTTGGCAAATAGACAATGAAAATCCATAAATAAATACATGTACATATCATCTTATTTTGATAGTACTTTCTATAACATCTATTGCACGATCCCATTGTGTAAGTTGATTCCTCTCACATTCTTAGGCTTATGAATATACCAAAAGACCCACAAAATCACAAGTAAAGTCCATTTCCTATAAATTTTTTTTAAGGGTAGACTCTTTATTGTCTATATTTTGGTATGATAACTCCTTTATTTTTGTGTAGAAAAGGAGGGAGTGTGGCCATGGTGATTCATTCATGTACTTGCAGATTCTTGGTTTGGAGAGAGGGAGCTTCATGTGAAGTATATGAGTTGGCACTCAACCATTGTACTCTTGATTATCATAGTTGATTACTACTCCTAGTAGTTACATCTTGTGCATCATCTCTTTCATTGTTCTTGTGTCTTTCATTATTTCACTACTTGTTTTCCTCTTTTAGCACTTGCTTGAGATGGAGAAAATAATGAATAATAGTAGGTACCTATTCTTGAGATAAAGAAAAGATCAACTTTAGAAGATGGGGATGAAAGGGAAAAATATTACTCAATTTGCACTTTTTAAATGTTTTCTAGATAGATGAAAGAAAATTAGGAGAAAACTTATAAACACGGATGTTGATATACTTGACAAAAACATGCTTGCTTTTGTTTTTGTTTTTTGGAAGCCACTCTTATGAGCTTATTGTTGATTTCACTTGTAAAAAATTGAGTAAAAATAGATAATAATGCTTATAACTAGCTTAACATTTTCTATGCTAAGAATTGTAGGATAAAAGTAAAAAAAAGTGAACGAGAACTTGTAGTATCTATAGAGTTTGTGGGTAAATATCCAAGACAAAATACACTTAGCAAAGGTAAGTAAAGGTTTATAAAGTTTGGAGAGGCTTATATTTGTACTGATAAACTTTGAGTTGTGTTTGCATGAGGAACAAAAGGCATTTTAGCTCTCTTGATTATTCAAGTGATGGAGAAGACTACTTTTATGACAATACTTGCACTCTTCTTTGATTTTATTGAGTGGTCATCAACCCATCAATTGCTCACTTAGAGTTACCTTGTAACTTTGAACTTTAGCCTTAGCCTAATAAGAATGGCTTCCTTGAATTGCTCCTTGATTGAATAGCCCATGGCCCTAAAATCTTAGACACAAATAATGCACAAGAGCAGTTTACATCTTAGAAGTAGAAACATCCTCTAGGATATCATTAATAGTACTCGCTATTCTAGTTTGAATAGCATTCACAATTGTTAGTTCTTGAGAGATGACACCTTTTTTTCCTTCGCATGAAGATTTCTAATGTAGCATTTTTTACATGATTTATGCGTTAGAAAGTAGAGTTTCAATGTTAAGGTTTTTGTTTTGACTTTAACTATTGCAATGGCATGTGCTATCCTCTTTTTGTTTCTCAAACTTTCTTAATGTGTACATACTTTATCATGGCAATGAAAAGTGCTAGTAAAACAAGTGGTTTGAAAAAATTCGAAGTTTCAAACATTCATTTCTTAAAGATTGGCTCAACAAACCTCAAGGTCTAAAACATTCATTGCTTAGAAATCCAATGCATTCACAACATTGCACACATTTGTATATCAAGGTAGACACATTATTCCATGCATGCACTTTACTTAGATTCGTATTCTTACGAATATTATATTACAAAATGTGTGAAGAAGAGAAGTTTTCTCGCTACTATACCCTCTTGGATCTTCAAGGACACATTGATTCTAATGAATTTGTAATCCAAGGAATCGGTGAGATAAGATGCCACTTGTGCATTCTACACAAATGCTTGTCTACTATGTAATTCTACTCTTCAATTCCATTGAATTTCTAGGCAAGTTGCAAAAGTAATTGTGAATTATTTACAAGTCATAGATAATTAATTGGAGACGCAAAATTTGTGTTTCATAATCAATATTTAGTTTTGACTTTGCAAATCCAACTAAAACATAAAGTATTAGTTAAATGTGCACTTGAAAAAAAGCTTAATTAGTCTTCAATATTTGGATAAATTCAACGTGTGATAGTGAAAATACATGTGCACAAAGAAAAACACACACTTGCACACAATTCTTTAACGAAATTCTTCACATTATTTTGTGGAAAACCTCAAATGAGGCAAAAACCCACCTTAAGGAACAAAGATAATTACGTGTGCATGTGCACGCACATTGTGTATACGTGCGTATGGACACATATATATGTGCATGTGAGTGCGCACACACACACACACACACACACACACACACACACACACACACACACACACACACACACACACACACACACACACACACACACACACACACACACACACACACACACACACACACACACACACACACACACACACACACACACACACACACACACACAAAGACAAATATGACTGCCTTTTTAAAATAAATTTATGTACATATTTCAATACACACCCCCACATACCCTCATACAAAAAAATACACACATTTTCTCTTAAATGTGTCCCTTCTCATGGGGAATATATATATATGTGTGTGTGTAATTTTTAGTACTACTCATTTATACAATCTTTAAGCATGAAGGGTTGTGATGTAGCCTACCTAAGAGAGAAATTACTTTAAGTTCCTAATGGAAAATCAGCCTTTGTTTCTATTAAAGTGGGCATATTGATAAACTTTTAGGTATAGCACTAAATGCATATGACCATGAATAATGAACCAATATATTTTGAGTTGATACCTTGATAACATAGTATGTGGAAACTCCAACAATCACAATGTGTGATCGACCTTCCCTCATTCAAATATCATTGAAAAAACAAAGAATGAAGTGATAGCGATGGACACCCGCCACACCTACAGTGTAGAGATGTGTAAGTATTGTCAGCGCAATGAATACACATGCGGTTAGGCACAGGTGCCTTTACGCCCAACATTTCAGAATGTCATAAGACCTTCAATTCATAGTTTGAAAGCATCACTTGTGAGGTACCGCAAGCTTATCCAAGCTTTGCCTCAGGACTTATGGTTAGCAAAATGTCCATACTTTGCTAAATTTAGTTGAACATGGAATGCTATGAAGCTAGCATTGTGATTGGTATCTGATGGAGGTCAGAATGAGCTGATGAAGATGGAAGTGGTCCACAGATGTGTCTTTTACACAGCAAGTGATGTGGCCTCTAAGTCAAGCACATGGCCCCAAACATAAGGAACTTTAGACACCTATCCATATAGAAAAAAAAGAGAAATTTTCTAGATACTTATCAAAGTATCTAGAAAAAGTCTCAACTAGTAAAAGTGGAACACTTTACAAGTTAGTGATATAGTAAAATATTCCTGTATAGAAATTTGAAAATTCTCTAGTTATCCATGTAGTGAAATTTTACTATATAAACAGACTAGTTAGAACTAATCATATAATATTTTTTATATATAAGAAAACTAGTTGCAATCATGTAGATAGTTTTAAGAATTACTATTATGGTAAAAAATATAAATTAAAATAATAGAAAGAATTAAAAGATGTTATCTTCATTAATAAAGAGGTCAATTCAAGATGCATATATCATCAATACTCAAAGGTTTATTGTGATTTTTTGTGACATGATTTTTCTCTCTATAGAATAACCAATCCACGAGAGCTTTTCTCATGGCTGGCAATGTTTGCTCATTGCGTCCTCCTAAAAAAGTAAGATCTCTCTTAATAACACCATATGTAGATTTTAACGATGCATATAGCTCATCAATGGATTGGATGTCTAAATATTTGAGGAGAATGGTTTCTTGGTCTTCCTCTTCAAATGCATTAACAACCCGCATTTTCGAAATACAACATAGATTAGTGTGCTACTACATCATAACTTAATTAGCTACTCTATTGTCTTAATATTTAATAACATTGAGTTATCGATGAAGTTCTTGATGGCAAATCTATATTAGAAGGATCCACACTTTTTGATGGCTCAAGATGGTCGAGAGCCTATAGTATAGACAAAAAAATAAAGTTAACAAAATTAAATTATGCCACATTTAGTAAAAAAAAATCAAAGAAGTACCTTAGATAATTTCTTATTTTTTCCCTTACTCTCCTTTTGTTGTTGCTTGCTTTGCTGCATTTTCTTGCTCATCTTATCACAATAAGTTTGTAATTAGATATAATTTATTAAATGCATATATTAAAATAAAATATCAAGAGATGGCTAAGCATACCTTTCGTACACGAAGACTTTTCCGTGCTACTTCAACCTCCTCAGGATCTTGGATCATATCTTGTGGAAGAGAGTGTTCACTACTACATGAACCCTATAATGCAAGAAAAGTAAAACTTAAAATGAAATATCTTTTAATTTAAAAGTATAAAAAAATTAAGAATATATGTATATATTCCTCATATAGATGGAATTCCTTGTAGTAGCTCCATAAAACTATGATCTGAGTTTAAATAGTCCTGAAACATAGGTTAAGTGTTAGAGACAATCAAATAGAAAAAGACTACAAACCAAGATATACTAACCATTTCATTATTTTTTTGACATTTTTCGGAAGCAGAAATTGAAACAAGAGGCGGACCATCATTGTGAGATTCCAACTAGTACAAGCAAGAAAATTGAAGTCAATATCAAAAACTAAAAACTCCAAATATTAAAATATTTAAATGAGTGAACGATGTACATACATGTGTTGCACTATTCTCAGAAAAGATACATTGTTCTTCCATCATAAGTTGTGGATAATACACCTCGTCACTTGTATCCTAAAATTTTAGAGAAAATATAATGAAAGGTAAATATATCTAAGAAACTTAAAGTGAAATGATTATAATAAAGATAAAGATAATAAAAATGATACAATAGAAAAAATAAAACTTGAGATGAAAATTGCAAATCTTACCGGTTTTTGTTGCATATCTACTTGCTCGAAGTTATGATTCTTCTATTTAAAAAACATAATTGTGCCAATCAGTACCAATTTCTTATGTATATAATCTATGGTGAGAAAATTTTGATAAATAAGTATGCTTACCAAAGATATATCCACCAAAGATGATCTTTTCCTCTTGAGTTTCTTTTTGAGATTTTGAGCAACAGAACGATAGTACAGATATATATCCTCCTTTTTCAAAAGGAAAGTAGCACCAGGAAACTCAAGAGGTAAAATTTGATCATAGTTTTGATCTATGATTTCTAAAATTCTATGTTTGTCATCTTTATTATTATAAAACCGCAAATCATTGCCAATCTCATGGCTCTTGACCCAATTATACACTTTTCTGTGATTAGCACAATACCTAACATTTTGCGTATCTCAATAGTATTTTAGTAAAAATGGTTTTCCAAACTCATGTTGGTCTTCTCGACTAATCCTTTTAGGTGGTTTGAAAATTTGGTCATATGTAGGAGTCTTCATGAGAGATACATCCCCTATTTGTATACTCTTGATTTGCTTTTGAGGTGGCAACTGGACTCTTTTACTTTGTATTGAAACTGGTTTGCTCATGCTCACTGTTTGTTCGGAACTATCATTCTTTGATTTTAGTTCCTCAATTGTTTTTTATAGAGTGATGATAGTTTGCATAATTGAATCTACAGTTTGTTGACTTGGGGAGGCCATGAGACAAGCTAAAATTAAATCAAGAAACTATGTTAATATTCAACCAATAAAGAATCAATCAATCATATAAAAAGGATACAACAATGATCGCACTCTCTTTTTCTCTCTCTCTCAATGATTTTAATGGGCTTTTAATTTTTAAAGAAAAACACCATACAACAATACAATATACAACTATGCAAACCATGAGACAAGCTAAAATCAAACAAGATACAAGCTAAAATCAAATTTACAACTTTATATGCTAGTATTCCTCAAACAAGAGATTATATCCATACGTTAATCTTCTTCAAGCAAGAAATTTTCTCATTCTTTAATAATCACACATGCACACATACACACATACACACAAAGGTCCAACTACCTATACATGAGACACAACATGAGCTATATCCACGAGATACTGTCCTAATATACAAACACCCATAGATAAAGCATTATGATATACACAATGGGATGGCGATCAGATAATGATGTCCATTATGACCAATGCTACTAGCACCCATTTGGATCTCCAAGAATGCAACACACACACACACACTCTCTCTCTAAAGCAGTCAAGTTACATCACGTGATCTCCACACTATCGGAACATCTATAGACTCTCCAATTGATAATGTTACTCTCATTCTCTTTGTAACTTCAAAGTTTGATATTACCATGCTACACAAGTTCCAATCCCTCCAAATATCTTCATCAATATCAATTCTCCATGTACTTCTATTATGATCACACTTCAACCATGACAATTTGCACCTTTTTTCTTCATAATTTACCTCTCTTATCGTTACATGAATGTACTCCCCATCCATATCATCATGTTTTCTTGCCAACACAATATCATATTTTTCCAACCAAGGAGGTATACAATCAACTGCCCCTATTTGTAATAATCTTGTTCTTTGAATTAGATCTTTTACCTCATATGCAACAAGTCTATTATGTAAAGGTAAAGGAACAAACTTATGCAATAAAGAACTCAATAGTCTTATGCAATCCCATGTAAATGGAAGTCGTTGAGTTTGTAGTACACTCATTCCCATGATTGGATCTATAAGTAAGCATTCTTCATTTTCTTTTACAGTTATGCATTGCTTGTAATATTCTCCACTAAAAAAGGTGTAATACTCTCCATCCCATTGAATGGAAAAAAAATTAGTGAGTCTTGCTTTCCAATGACCTATACTTTCTAACGTACTACAAAAAGTGTCAGTTTTTACCACGACGTCATCTGCGATCTTGTATATTTCTCCATTATAAAGAATTCTTCTATATGTGGTAACTAGATGTCCTACTAGTGTATTCTCTTGAAGACCAAGAAATTGCACGATATATTTTTGTTCTTTTGATGAAAGGGGCCTACGTTCTCTTCTCTTTTTTGTGATTAAAATGCATTTTTCACGCATCATTATGTTACAAGGATATTAGGAATCATCTCTTTCAAAAAGTTTCCACATCTCCTTTGCCTTCTCAATTGAAGAAACCTCCACAATGCCATTCTCATGAAATGAATAACAACACGGTGTCTGGTAATCAGTGAAGGCATAACCATCAGGTAAAACAAGACAGGCTGTACTTGGATAAGCATTCTTTCATGTGGCAAAAGCCCATCTACTTCCATTTCTAATAACTTAAATATTGAAGTGAAGAATGTCCTCTTTTAATAATTTACATAAGATATTTCGTTAAAGAGATTATTAGTCTTTACTGCTATATATAATGCTACCATTCGCTCAAAATCACAACACCAATACACATCATGCGATCCATGTCTCAATATGTTATCTAGTAGTTTTCCATTTCCTGCAACGTGTTCTAAGGGAGAAGAAGTAGCACCAAAGGCTTCTTCCTTTTGCACTCTCCAAGCAGAAAACAAAGTACGTACAACACCTAAACATTCTTTTGACCAACTAATACATCTATTATAACTATAGAAGGCATGTGCAATATCTATGAGCAACAAACCTAGGTCAAAAATTGACCTTGTCATCAACTATACCTAAAATATATGGTAAGCACCATTGGATGAACTTTTGGTTCTCTTCGGCCTTAAAGCTTTCATTGTACTTACTTGGATTACAAGGCCATCTTCCATGACGAATAGAGGGTGGAGAGAGCTTATAAGCATTTTCACAACAAACATCTATCATCTTTTTCTTTTCATTGGACATGGCTCTCATGAGTACTCATATGTATTTTTGAAATATATTTAGAGATAACACATGCATCGCATCATATACCAAGTCTATTGACATGTTAAAACCATACAAATCATACAGTTTCCATAGAATAGAGTCTCCACCTAATCCTGCAAGCTTTAGTTTTCCATCCTTTTCAGCTTGTGTGGATGCCCTCTTTGAACTTGATAAGGCATCAATCATTTCACCTATGGACCGTTGGGTTGGAGGATATCTTGCTTGATATCGACTACCATCGTAAAGGTAACGTCCTTGGAATGAGGGATTACTAGTATCAAGAGTAGCTTGGGCTTTGTCTCTACGACAAAAGAATTGCCCACCTTCTTTGAAGGATCCTATTTTGCATTGTGCAGGATGATCCCCTGTAACCATCATTAGCATTAATCTAACAACACAAAAGTTTGATTGTCCCATTGGATTTTCAAAAATATTTTCTATAGGGTAGTTGTATGACACTTGCATACCATTTATATAAAGGTCTTGTAGCTCACTAATAAGTGGTCTTAAAAAAGTTTGAAATACATCAGGAGTATTACGAATAAATTTAGAGCATCTAAAAGGTATGAATAAAACAGGAATAATGCCTAATATGGAACCCTTCCCACCATTAAGGAGCTTAATTTCAACCACACCACAGCCCTTTTGAGTGGTATGAGAGGCTTGGAAGCCATCCCAATGTAAAAGAAGTGCTAAGTTCCGAGGATCACCTCTACACATTGTCCTTTTACATTTGTTGAGATGTCGATATTTTTTACAAACAGAATTATACTCTTGCATCTCTTGGTCAAAACCTTGTTCTAGAACTATTGAAAAATAAGACCTTGTAAAATTTGTATATACTTTCCCACATGTCGAGTTGTTGCATGCAACAACCATCTCATACTCAGCATCAGGATTCCAAAAATCCTGATACTCACGACCCTTTGTTCCATCCCAAAACTCGTTTATGAATTTTGGTTGCATATGGATGTCTTTCCCTAACCATCTTGTTTTATGATGCCACATGCTTAGGAAATCATGACAAAGTGTCCTGGATTGCACTAAAAGCTCTAATTGTTTCTTTAGAGGTAAATAATCAATAGCTAACATTTCTCTCCTTGGTTTATTGCATTTTTTACACTTTTCACAACATTCAATACAATCACGCTTTAGTATTCTTTTTCGCATATTTTGTTTGCAAGAACACAAGACTATATCTTTGGCATAAGAATCTTCTTTACTAGGTGTAAGAAGTTCAATTTCATGATCATTGTTTTTACTTCCCATGCAAAACCTATAGCGCTCAGGTTGGACCATGCCAAGATCATGATACATAGAGTCAAGTTGCTCCCAAGATGTCAGGATTCTCACTCCATCAAGGTTTCCATCCCATGTATCAGGTAGTTGCACTAATAGCTTACTTAAACTGTCAAGATTGTGGGAGAGAAGGAAGGAGTCTCACTTGTAGCTTTCTTGCTTGCACAATGGGGGAATACACACAAAGGTGGAGGCTGAAAACAGTTTTCCTCTTCTTAGTTGTGTAAGCCAAAAGAACTCTCATACAAAGAAATAGAAGAACCCTATATATGGGTCTCAAACCAAACTCAACTAACTAAGGTGGCATACTAACTGAGCCACAAACTAGAGTAGATAAGGATAGCTATCATCTAGCTATTATTCATGGGCGGTGTACCAACTGCATCACCAACACGTCGGTGACATAAATGCACAACGGTCACCCTGGCATATCACGAGTGGAGCTCGATATCTCAACACTCCCCCTCGAGCTCAATCCCAATTCCTGCACACCAAGCAGGTCTCTGAAATTGCGCAGCTTCTCTGCGCCCAATGCCTTCGTAAATATGTCAGCTACCTGATCCTCTGTGCTGACATAAACTAGATCAATAAGACCTAGTAAAACCCTCTCCCACACATAGTGATAATGCACCTCAATGTGCTTTGTTCTAGCATGATAGACTGGGTTATTTGCCAAGTGTATACTGCTCATGTTGTCACAATAAATGACAACTGACCCATCTGTAGGCTGATGTATATCATAAAGTAGCTTATGCAACCAAGCTACCTCACATGCAGCCATTGCTGCACCCCTGTACTCAGCCTCTGTGCTCGACAAGGCAACTGTAGGCTGTTTCTTGCTGCTCCAAGTGACTGCAGCACTCCCAAAAGAGAACACATACCCACTGGTAGATCGTCTATCAGAAATACTACCAGCCCAATCAGCATCGGTGTATCCATGCAACTGTATCTGAACCCCAGTCTCATAAAATAGTCCATACTGCAATGTGGACTTCACATACCTGAGTATGCGTCTAGCCGCATCCAAATGCAGTTTCCTTGGAGCCTGTATAAACTGACTTACCAACCCAATAGCATAGCTCAAATCTGGCCTGGTAATAGTCATATAAATCAAGCTTCCTGCTATGTGTCTGTACATAGTAGGGTCTTCCAGAAACTCACCTGCATCTGTGCTCAGCTTCACATTCTGCTCCAAAGGAACTGAAATAGGCTTACAGCTTGTCATCCCATATTTGGACAACATGTCCAATCCATACTGCCTCTGCAAGAGCTGTATCCCATTTGGTGATCTAATCACCTCAATGCCCAAGAAATATCGCAGCTCTCCCAAATCCTTCATCTCAAACTTCTACTTCAATAGCTTTTTCACATGAAGGATATCTTCATCACTGTCACCTGTCATAATCAAATCATCAACATAAATGACAAGTAGCATAATACCTTTCTCTGTTTTTCTCACATAAAGTGAGAAATCTGCCTTGGAAATCTGAAAGCCAATAGTGACAAGATACTGTCCTATCTTGTCAGACCATGCTCTAGGTGCTTGCTTCAAGCCATACAAGGCTTTCTTCAACCTGCAAACAAACTCAGGATGAACAACATGCACATAACCTGGTGGCTGCTCCATATAGACCTCTTCTTGCAAATCACCATGCAAGAAGGCATTCTTTACATCCATTTGATGTAAAGACCATCCCTTTGATGCAGCCATAGCAATGACTGCTCTTACGGTTGCCATCCTTGCAACCGGACTAAATGTTTCTTCATAGTCAATGCCATATGTTTGTGCATACCCCTTGACTACTAATCTTGCCTTGTACCTGTTCACAGAACCATCTGCATTGTGCTTCACCTTATAAACCCACTTACAGCCAATTGCATTCTTACCTTTAGGCAAAGGTACCAATTCCCATGTAACATTTGCTTCCAAGGTCACTCCCAGGTGCTCTCAAAAAATCCCTGGTCTTCCTTACTCCAGGTGTAACAATAGAAGGAATACCCAACTCATCATCAATGCTCTGTTCTGAGCCACTGGATTCACCATCCACATAGGAGTGACCTGCATTCACATCAAACATGGGCTGATCTACCTTCTCTTTTCCTTTTCGTGATACCTGCATACCACTATCTGCATTGCTTTGAGAAGATTCTCCTGATCTCAATCTGCCTGTCCATGGAGAAGAATGTGAACCACTGCTAGAGGACGCTCCAGGTCCACTAATATCTTGTGACTGCTGCTGAGAATTCTGTGCAACATTACCATTTTGTGCATCTACATTATCAATCACATTTACTAGTTTATACCAGCTACTCATCTCATCAAAAACAACATCTCTGCTCACTGTAAACTTACGAGTAGAAGGGTTATAGCATCTATACCCTTTTTGCTGCAGAGAATAACCAATAAAGATACACTTCTCAGTTATTGGATCCAACTTGGATCTCAACTCATCTGGCACATGAACATAGGCAATGCAGCCAAAAATTTTTAAATGAGAAATATCTGGTTTCCTACCAGTATATCTCTACTCTGGAGTCATGCCATGTATTGCTGCAGTGGGAGTCCTGTTCATTATGTAGACTGCTGTAGCAACTGCCTCAGCCCAATAGAAATCTGGCAAGTCTTTTTCGTTGAGCATGGCACGAGATACCTCTCTAATATAGCTGTTTTTTCTTTCTGCAATTCCATTTTGTTGTGGGGTATGACTGCATGAATATTGCTGCTTTATGCCATGCTCCTGCAGGAACCTTGCAAACTCATTTGAGAGGTACTCTCCCCCTCCATCTGACCTTAGGCATTTTATCTGCAGACCTGTTTCTTTTTCAACCATAGCTTTAAGAGTTTTAAAATGCCCAAAAACTTCACTTTTCTTTTTCATAAAATACACCCAAACTTTTCTGCTATAGTCATCGATAAAAGTGATAAAATAATGACAGCCTCCAAGACATGCAGCTTTAGTAGTCCACACATCAGAGTGGATTGATTCCAATGGCTTCTTACTCTCTTGAACATGTCTAGGAAATGGTTTCCTTGCCTGTTTTCCAAACTGATAGGCTTCACATACCTTATGCATTTCTGCAACCTTGAATTTAGGCAATCCTGCAACAATGTTTTGGGTCTGCATTGATTTAAGTCGCTGTACATTAACATGACCAATGCGTTTATGCCAGATATCAATATCTGCAACTACACCAGTCCCATGTGCAAACATTGCTGCACTCAATTCAGGCATGTTTGCATCCAATGTAAACATTCTGCCCTTCTTCTTTCCTTTTGCTATCAAGCGACCTTTATTTTTCATATCCTCAACAAAGCATCCATGAGGATTAAATCTGACCTGCAAGCCCTGCTCAACCATTTGACCAACAGAAACCAGATTCTTGGTGATATTCGGGACATGAAATACATCGGACAGGTATTTCTTTTTCCCATCCTGCATAGACAAGGGAATTTTTCCAATCTGCACAATAGGATGTGCAGTATCATCACCAGTCTCCACAAATCCTGGTTTTTCCATTTTCCTTGCATCCTCCATCCATTTTGCATGACCTGTCATGTGGTTTGATGCACCTGAGTCAACATACCATACATCATTGCTTTCTTCTGCACTTGTCACAGAATTGTTCATGTGCTGCACCATGAACAAATGCTCATTTCTGTCATCACCCTGTCTACTAGAAGATGCATAATTCCCTTGTTGCAGTTTTCCATTCATGATGTCATTCTGCTTTTTATAGCAGTCTTTAGCCATATGACCCATTTTACCACAGTAGTAGCATTCAACATTACTGTTTGCATTTTGACCTCTTTGCCATCCACCACGACCTCTTTGGCTCCCTCTGCTTCTAGAGTTACCATGTCCTCCTCCATAGGACTGGTTTTCTTGAGTTTGCTGCATATTCTGATTTCTACCACGGCCTCCAAATTGGCCTCCTCTACCTTTGCCTCTACCTCTTCCAGCATTTGAGTAGAAGACAGCTTCTTTTAAAGTTCCTCCTGAAGAAGATGCACCACCATTTCTCTGCTCCTCAGAAATTAGAAGAGCAATCAACTCCTCAAAATCAGGAAATCTTTCACGGACGGAAATGGATGTTCGAAACTGTGCATAATCCTTTCCTAGACCATTCAAGGTCACAGAAACTAAATCATCATCTTCCACTGGCGACCCAATGGAAGCAAGTGCATTTGCAATCTTCTTCACCTTCATGTGGTAGTCATTGATGCTCATATTTTCTCTTTGCACATTATGCAACTCTTGCTTGAGCTGTATTTTCCTGGCTTGCGTATTTGTGCTATACATTTTTGACAAAGTATCCCATGCCTCCTTTGGCGTACTTGCATCCTGAATATGCACAATCATAGAGTCTGAAATACTGATAGACAGCCAGTACATAACTTTCCTGGCTCTCTCATGCCATGCTTTGAATGCCTGCATTTGCTGTTGATTGGGAACATCAGGAAGAACTGGTTCTTCTTCATTTCCTGCAACAAATTCCCAATATCCTTTTCCCATAAGGAAATTCGTCATTCTAAACTTCCATGCCTGGAAGTTGTTCTTGTCAAGCTTTTCAGTGACAATCTGTGAAAGAGAATCAGACGCCATTACAGAATACTGCAAAAAATTTTGTCACTGCAAAAAACACAGCTTCACCCTCACAAGAGCAAATCTGCAAAACTGGCGAAAGTGGTATTTGACCACACAGTCACTTCCTAGTGATGATTTTACATAAACAGGAACCAAGGATGATTCTGAAACTCCCAATGTCTCTGCGCATAAGCATACGATGCAATTTCTACTGTAACTTTTCACCAACCTGTAGAACAGTGGCTGCACAGCATAAAACTGAGCCTTTTCCTGAGTGCGTGCAGAAAACTTCCGCCTCCAAAACAGGCCCCGAAATGGCCTCAAATAAAAAAAACAAGGTCGCCCGCAGCATATACTGCCCTCTTACTTCACCGCGAAGGGCGTCTCAACCTGAGACAATGCACTCTTGCAATTTCCGGCTGTGCTACCTGCAGAGATCTGCTCCCAAAACAGAAAATGAAAGCAACACTGCTCCTCTTACCAGAACACCGCGAGCTTGGCTTGCTTTCTTGAGCTCCTTACCACGAACAAGGCTCTGATACCATGTCAAGATTGTGGGAGAGAAGGAAGGAGTCTCACTTGTAGCTTTCTTGCTTGCACAATGGGGGAATACACACAAAGGTGGAGGCTGAAAACAGTTTTCCTCTTCTTAGTTGTGTAAGCCAAAAGAACTCTCATACAAAGAAATAGAAGAACCCTATATATGGGTCTCAAACCAAACTCAACTAACTAAGGTGGCATACTAACTAAGCCACAAACTAGAGTAGATAAGGATAGTTGTCATCTAGCTATTATTCATGGGTGGTGTACCAACCGCATCTGCAACTAACACGTCGGTGACATAAATGCACAACGGTCACCCTGGCATATCACGAGTGGAGCTCGATATCTCAACATAAACTTGGCTTGCACTCTTCAACTCTTTGATCCCTAGCCCTTGGATTGACCATGTCTCCAAACAATAATTGGAGCATCTTCTCTTGTGCACTAATTGATATTTGGTTCTCATCCCAAAGAGCTTGAAGCTCAATTATTTTTGTATAGTTTGTTGATATAATGATGGCCCAGTAATAGATATGTAATTGTCTATAGAAGGATCTATTTGAGGAGACTCAACATGGTTAATTGAGTTGTTGCCATGACTAAAGGGGGGACTTATAGAAGTATTGATAGTTCGATCATTGCCTTGTTCATGTTGCCTTTCATTAGAAGGAGTAAGACCAATTTGCATACTTAGTGCATCATATTTGGCCTTCAACTCCTGGTGCCTAATAAAAGTTTGTGGACCAACACTCCTCCCACCATTACAATATGCAAGGCAATCACACCACCTACGTCGTCTATTTAATTCATCTATGTTAGTTTCACCATGCATTAGAGATGATTCTTCGTGCCTTCGGTTCTCAAGATGATCCCCTTGCACATTTGAGTCCCTTGGTTCACTAGGATGTGATCTTTCTAGAGAAGAATGCGTAATCCCAAGCATGTCATTTTTAGCGTGTCTAAAATAAGTACTACGATTCACTAATTGCCAACCTTCAGTACTATGTGCACACTTATAGTTACATGTGCATTTTCTTAATGTGCTTGTAGAAGAAGACATCCCTTACTTGAGTATCTTCAATCTTCAATCTTCAATCCAAGGTTGATGAAATTATGAGCTCCACAATTAAAACTCCAAGACTGCAAAAAAACGGCCCATAACATAGTTTACGTTAATAACATATTTTAGTTGCGCAGTTAATATCATAGTCTATACTAGTTTAGCAATAGAGCTACATTTAAAACCATACTTTGTAGTTGATATCATAGTCTATACTAGTTTGTTATTCTCAAACACTTCCTTAAAACAATTGAAAACAATTAAAAAGAAGCAATCTTTCCTAAACACTTCTTTAAAGTGATGGGGCCAAATTTTGTAAACATTGGCATTAGTTGATGAGCACATAAGTGGGTATGAGGCCAAGATAAGGGATTGGAAAGTTGAGGAAAAATGAGGAAAAACAAAAGGATAGGAAGAGTGAGGAAGACTAATGGCTTGGAGCTAGGTGTAAGTTTGCTCTTTCTTGTGATGAAGTGTCCAAGTGGGGCTCTAGAGCAACATACTTTGTTTGTTTTGAAAGAAGTTTTGATACATGTATTTTATGTACACAAACAAGGGGGATGCTTAAGCGTATAGGTAGCTTATTATTTGCAAATAGGGAATAAGCTTAAGTGCAATAAGTTAGGGGAACCTTCTTGTTCAATTAAGTGGGGGGCCTACATTAAAGCATGTGGCATGTGGCTAACTCTCATGCTCTCATGCATGATGTCTTCTCATGCACATTGTAGTTAGTGTAGTACTACTACCAGAAGACTGGGACTTCAAATTGCATGTCCAGGTGCAGGAAGAGGCAAGCAACATCGCGATGAAGTCTAGCGGTGCAGTTCTCAAGCTAGTGAGCTATGTGGTGAATTGCTTCAAGTGTTTGCTGAGTGATTTCTACAAACCCCTGATAAGCAGAGTGCTTAACATAGAGCAAAGCTTGAAGGAAGGCAAGCCCGTGATAGATTCTGCAACTGACCTGCTCCACGCTGGCGTGTTGGAGATCATGCATACACTGGACAAGCAGGTTGCTGCGAATGCTCAGCTGCTCTCAACCATCCCAACCTTTGCAAGCTTCTTCCTCATGAACAACCACAGGTACATCTACACTCGTTCAAAGAGCAACGAGCTCGGGAGCTTCCTAGGAGAAGACTGGCTACAAAAGCACTAGAGAGACAAGGTGGAGCTTTGTGCAATGCAGTACAAGTAGGAGGCATGGGGGTCACTATTGCCTTACTTGAGCAGTAGGGGTGATCACAAAAGGGGAAGATTAACTGTCAGACATGTAGTTGAATTCCGTGCGGTTCTGGGACCTGCGTAACGATCACGAAGATGAAAAAGATGACTTCAACGTGTTTGGAGAGTAATGAAGGAATGGTCAAGGGGTGACAACATGGAAGGTAGGCAGTTTGAACTGGGTGATGAAGGCGTGGATGAGGCTACAGTGAAGGCAAAGAAGAAGAATGAGAAAGAGACGGCTAGCAGAGACCATTGTCTATACCTTGTGCAGTCGCTAGACTTAGATTACCCTCTCATAAGTGTAGAGCCGAGGCCTACGAATTCAAATATGAGCAACAACATATTTAGCAGTGTGATGGACTCTTGAGGACATATCTGGCATCTCAAGAATGCCTTCACATTTGTGTTTAGTTAAAGGGCAGATGCAAAACAGGAATATAAATGATTCATAGAGAAGACAAGGATGAAACCAAGTGAGTGATAGAGAGAATGGGCAAAGGCTGCAGTAGTCGTGAGGGGAGTCTACCTAAGGCCATGAAGGGTGTATTGTTACACACAGAATGTAGCCCCTCCGTTTATTGCGAGATGGCTTCTTCTCTACCAGTGCTTTCATCTCTGCACCAGGGATGCTGTTGCTGCTTATATCCGTGCTGCTGTTGCACCAGTGTCTGTACAAGCACAAGAAAGAAGTAGTGCAAGAGACCCCCGTAGCAGAAGTTGAGACCTAACAGGCACGATAAGCCAGTGTCTTTACAAGCACAAGAAAGAAGTAGTGCAGGAGACCCTCGTAGCAGAAGTTGAGACCTAACAGGCTCGATAAGCCATAGCAAAAGTCAAGACTAGGAGCATGATAGAAGTAAACCAAAGCACAAATATAGTCATTGTTTGCGGGGCAGAAGTAGCTGTACCACAACTGCTGCACAAAAATAGAGAATTTGGAGTGGCACACATGAGGAGAACAAGTGGAAGACGATGAATCAGCTAACGGCCATAGCCATACCATATTAAAAAAACGTGTTGCATGAAAGAAGCTTATAAGACATTGCAAAATTGTACCTGGACTGGAGCTTAGTGATGGTGACCGATGCTGCAATCTATGACGTCTTTTCTTTCTCTATCATGAAATCTGTGCACCTCCACTCAGCTCATAAAGTACGGCCTGCTATGTTGCTGAATGAAAAAAGGGGAAAAGAAGAGAAGGCGGGAGTTCCAAAACATTATAGAGGGAAAATATATTAAGGTTAGTGTTTCAACGGTAGGATGAGAACTTTTTAAATTTTTTTTGAGTTTATCAATATTTATTTCTCTATTTCATTTTTGAAGAATTCTAGAAAAAGATAAGTCACATGATCATATTGATAGCATCACCAATTTGTTATAAAATCTTATCCCCCCCTCCCCGCAGCCTTCGATGACTCAACTCTTGGTGATTTTTGGTGCGTGCACCGCATCAATTATCTTTGTGAGTACAATGAGTAGACTTTGTCGATCGTCATCATTCCAAACGCAAGTCTTGTAGAGATTTTCAATGTCTCATCAAAATTGGAAGACTTAAAGGGATCTTGGTAACACTCAAGATTCTTTAAATTAAAAATGTTTTGTCTCATCAGTGATAATATTAGCTACCAAGACTCGTGGAATTATTTACATATCTAATAGAGTCTACATCTCTAATAGACCCGTTTCCAACATCTAGTGTCTAATTGGATCTTATATATCCTTTAATATTCCTATCTACCCAATGCTTCAAATCCATTTGCATATGTTGCTGGCATTGGCACCTTAAAATCTCAACAAATGCCCCAATGACTCATTGTTGGTATATTATTATAGACAAGGGCTCTTAAAAATAATCCTAATTGTTATTTCAAAAATATATTTGTAATATAGACTATATCTCTATAATAGTTTACATCTTTAGCTCAACAAACAAAATTTTGTTGATGTTGATTATTCAGCCTTTAAGAGAGAATTAGATTTGTCTCTACTAGTCATGGGACGGTTTCATGGTTTTGCTTTAAGGATATTTTAAAAAAATAAAATAAAAATTGGATAAGAATATGAAAGGTCATTAGATGATGTAAAAGTAGAGTCAACCTTTTATTTTGATATGTAAATTCACTTACTTTTTGTTTTTAAGTTTTGAATTTCGTTAGAGAACATAGTTTCGTGTGCATATTGTGGGAGCTATACATGTGTATATGTGGAATTAAAGTCATATGGTCTTACTTAGCAATATGCACGAGGGAGGGAGGGAGAGAGAGAGTGAGTGAGAGAGGCATGATTGCCTCTATGGCATGATTGCCTTAGATGCAATCATGTCTCTCTCTATACAAATATTCTTTTTAAATTTTGTAGGTAGACTCCTCGGTAGACGCAAATTGTGTTTGGGGTTCGACTCCCCTTGATTTTATCTTTATTTGTTTCATTTACTCTCACATTGATATTGATTATTACTTGTCTACATGACATGTGAACAATGTCCAAACAGAATTTGAAAAACAACGCTTTGATGAAGGTTATTATTGAAATCAACTATGAAGGTATAATCCTAAATTTTTTTAGGTATAATCCTGATTTGTACAAAGGCCCCTTCACTAATGTGTAATAGTACCTGATTTCCATTATGAGTGATGGCATAAGCATGGCTTAGATATATCTAAAAATAATAGTAACCATTACGTTTATTTTCATTCAGTCTTACATTCATGATGCTTATCACTTGTCTACATGACGGGTTCACTATAAGACAATAACCATTATTTTTAGTTTCAGCCTTATGTTGATTATTACTTTTGAACTATAGGACAATAACCATAGTTTGTTTTAGTTTTAGTTTCAATTTCAACCTCATGTTGAACTATAGGATAATAACCATTATTACTTCTGAACTATAGGACAATAACCTCATGTTGAACTTATAGCACTGCAACAAGGTCATCTTCCTCATAGAGATGGTGCTACCTCAACGACAACACACCAATCTTTCTGAAATGCCACGCTAGGAAGACTATCTTGATATGCACTATCATGAAGAATCTTATGATACTGATGATGCGTGGAGTCGGGGTTGCCTTCCTAAATTCATTGCCCTACATAAGCCTTGCATGTGAATATCAAAGAGAAGGTGTAGTCGAAGCATGCAACCAATCCCAACTAGTGTACTGGGAGTACATTGACAATTAGATGTAGCAGTGCCAAATCTCCATGTATACCAGTCAAAAGCCTAATAAGTTGGATTAGAAATAATTAAGGATATTAGTTCGTAAGGTTCTAAGCTCTTCAAAATTTGTAAGGTTGTAATGTCTTCGAAATTTTACTGGAAGTTAGAAGCAGAACCCATATAAACTTACTAGCATATATAGCCCCCAACCCAAACACATGCATGCTCTCTTGATAAAGGGCATGCCTAAGCACAAGTTGTTGACATTGGCACCTTTAAATCTCAAGAAGTAACCTAATGATCCATTGTTGGTATGTTTGATGACTCAACTCTTGGTGATTTTTGGTGCGTGCACCGCATCAATTATCTCTGTGAGTACAATGAGCAGACTTTGTCGATCATCATCATTCCAAACGCAAGTCTTGTAGAGATTTTCGATGTCTCATCAAAATTGGAAGACTTGAAGGGATCTTGCTAACACTCAAGTTTCTTTAAATTAAAAATGTTTTGTCTCATCAGTGATAATATTAGCTACCAAGACTCGTGGAATTATTTACATATCTAATAGAGTCTACATCTCTAATAGACCCGTTTCCAACATCTAGTGTCTAATTGGATCTTATATATCCTTTAATATTCCTATCTACCCAATGCTTCAAATCTCAACAAGTAACCTAACGATCCATTGTTGGTATGCTCTTGCATAACATTGATGGCACTCCATCTTTTAATCTTTCCCTATTATTCATATCAAGCTTTAAGTTTTTCCAACCCCACTTATGATTTGAAAAGTTGTGTGAAAGTAATTCACTCAATTCTTATGCAAGAGTTAGAGGTTGTGGGGGAACCAATACAAGTCACAAACTCAGGCCCCCTTACTCCAATGGAGAGGACTAAAAGGGCAATTAGATAACTTCCAAGTTAGCCCATAAAAACAACTTTACAAAGCAGATGCAAAAACATTCAACTTAATGACTATCACTAAAAGAGTATTAAGCTAACTTCCAAGTTATGGAGTTTTTTTATCTGTCGAGTGCTTTGCAATTTACCATGTTTTTTGATTGTGTAGATAATAACTTAGGACCTTATCATATTATTCCAAGCATCCTTCAATTATGGGTTGAATCCTTCCCCTTCTAGAGAGGAGGCGCTGAACCTAAATAGAGATTGGCTTCCATTTCTTTCTCCAACTAAACCGATCCTTCTTAGATGGACTTCCTAGGAACCTCACATTCCGAGAGATTATAGAGAGCCAACTAATTAACATTGTATCTTTGTTTGAGCCTCCATAATCTTGAATAGAAAAATAGTCTTGTCAACGAAACATTTGGAAGCAAGCTTTTAAAGGGAAAGCTTTTCTTTCTTACCTCCATTAGTGTCGAAGACTTTGGTGGTTGAATTTCTTTGTTTCCAACTTGCTTTAACTTTGACATCTCTAGGATTTGGGTTCTTCCTTTTGAAGGTTGTTTGTTTTCTTGGATTTACCCTTCTCAATCTATGAGGTTTTTTCTTTTTACTTCTTTTGTGACTATGTTGTATGAAGTTCTTCCTCATCTTCACTCTTTTCTCCTTGGGTGGTTCTTAGCTCCATTCCTTTGCAAAGCACCCACGTTCTTTGCATATAAAGCATGTAACCAAGAAGAGAGAGAATTCTACATTGACCAGTAACTCAATCCCATTAGGATCATTGATGCCAGGAGCCATATTCCATGGTGAAACAAGAGTCCTACTTCACTTCTAGTGTCTTATATGATAATCTAGGCTATGTATCTTCAACCTTCATTAATCTCACTAGATTCATGATGCCAAAATTAGGCCTTTCCTGTGTATGTATTTTTGGTCATTGTTGCTTGTTACTTGACTCACAACATACATAATGTACAAGATAATCAAATAAATTTCTCCATCATATGCTCAGTAATTAAGGTCTGATGCTAAAAATCATATGTTCAGTAATTAAGGTCTGATGCTAAAACCTCTTGTTGCTTCTTTTGCTTCATCAATTCATAAAATTAATTGGTCGAAGAACCAGTCCCATAAGATACCATTTTCCTTAGACTAAAATTTGGCAACTTCACCTTTATGTTTTTGCAAATCCTCCATGTAATGCTCCACTTCTTTGAGAATTTGATAAAACATCCCATTACTAGAACACTTAGAAAGAGTCATAATAATATACTCACTGCATTGCTAACTACTAACATGCAACCCTCTTTGAAGTCAATCTTGATCTTTGCCATACATATTGGTAATCTCAGTTATGATAGCAATGGATCTTTGCCATACATATTGGTAATCTCAGTTATGCTAACTACTAACATGCAACCCTCTTTGAAGTCAATCTTGATCTTTGCCATACATATTGGTAATCTCAGTTATGATAGCAATGGATCTCATCTAGTTCTACATTGGATTAGACATTGTATTGTTGGTTTGTTTCCAAGCATCCTTCAGCTATAAGTTGAATCCTTCCCTTTCTAGAAAGGAGGTGTTGAAAGAGAGGGGCTTCCATTTCTTTCTCCTACTAAACACATCCTTCTTGGATGGACTTCCTAGGCACCTCACATTCTAAGAGATCATAGTGAGCCAACTAATTAACATTATATCTTTATTCGAACCTCCATAATCCAAAATAGCAAAATAGCCTTATCAACAAAACATTTGCAAGAAGCTTTTAAAGGGAATTTTTTAATTTCTTACCTCCATTAGACTTCAAAGAATTTGGTGGTTGAAATTATTTGTTTCCATCCCGCTTTAACTTCAGCATCTCTAGGATCACGACTGATAATTAGGTTTCTCCTTAGGTTCCTCCTTTTGAGGCTTGTTTGTTTCCTTGAATTTACCCTTCTCAACCTATGTTTTTGCCTTTTTTCTTCTTTTGAAGTTCTTCCTTATCTCCACTATTTTCTCCTTTGCTTCTTCTTATCTCAATTCCTTTTTGGGCATTCCTTTGCAAAGCACCCATCTTCTTTGCATTTGAAGCATGTATCCAAGAAGAGGGAGAATTTGAAATTGACCAAAAAATCAATCTCATTAGGATAAAAAATCTAGAGCATGTCAAGGATCTTTTTCCTCTTATCCCAAAGTACAAGAGGTCACTTGCTCCACTAGTTGATATTATTGTAAGAACATAGAGCGCTCTACCTAGCACTTCTACTAGCACATTACTTCTCCATCTAGCAAAGTAGGAAGTCCATGAAAACTAGCCCATATTGGGCATTCAATTTGCAAGACCTCCTCAAGAATAAAATCATGATGCCATGGAAGCATGTAATTAAGGCTCACTTTAAGCCAAACAAGTGAACCCAAAACCCAATCTCTTTTTGCTTTAGATGAAAGCAAGACCCAAAAGAATTCTAATGGCAAGCAAAACAATGTGAGCACCACTTTGATCCATAGGTGAGCCAAAACAATCTAGCAAACTCATCATCAAGGGGGACCTTCCCTTAAAATACATGTACATGTTGCATAGAGAATACTTAGCATTGCTTTGCCGAATGCATGGCAACAAGGATACCACTCATGCACATAGCACTTGCTCCCCAAATTCTATTGTGACTCTCTTTTAATTCTCATTGAAACATTTTTGGTCACCCCACATCTTCTTCTCTAGCTCTTCCATGTTTATGCTAGCAACGACAATGTTAGCATAATCCATCTCCATCCCATTGTCTTGCTTTTATTGCTTTATGTTAGTGCTATGTGTTCCATCATCTCTTACTCCTTGTTCACCCCCTGAATATGCTACATGCATGAAAGTGGGAGTATATGCCACATGTTGGTAGAAAATGTTACTTTTTTAATGAACTTAATACAACTGCTCTATTTAATAGACCATGTGCCATGACTATCTATTGAGAGCTCCCCTCTTCAAGTTTTCACATACTCAAGAAGTTCTATGTCTTTCATTTAAGGAAAAGGCTATTGCAATTTGAACCGTTTCTATTTTGCTAATGGAGGGATATGTTCCTTGTTTGTAAGGGGCTCAAATAACTTTTGATGACTATTTGTGCTTGTATGGATGCTAGGTATATCCCACACTTTAGGGGGATTTGAGGGGAATTTCAAGATTTAGAGCCATGGCATTGAGTTGAATTGAATGAGATTCTTCTTTGTTTTAATGTGACAAGGAAATATTTATATTGTTAAAAATGATATTTTATTTATGGATGTGTAAACTATTTGTGCTATGTGAGTAAGAATTAAAAGTTATCAAAATGCACAAATGTATCTTATAGCACATGTACATTTTGGATGCATACAAACATATGCATTACAAGTGTGTATCGACATTGTTTTTATTTGAGATTGACTACATGGTTGATGGTTAGGCCTATCAATTGTGATGTATATTACTTAACATGACTATATAAGCATGACTATGCTAGATATTCTATACAGATTTATTTTGATTTACTATGCATGCACATTATCCTATGATCCATAGCTTTATAATTTTATCCAATAAACATGGCTATATTAGGTGATATATAGAAATTTGCCTTACTTTACCATATAGACACTTATTTTACTAGTTATAGCTTCACATCTATCTAGTAAAATTAAAAACCTAGTTCCAATTAAAAATACGCTAGTTACTAACTAGAAAAAAAATGTGTATTTACTAGTTATAAGGCTATTTACCATCTAGTTTAGTGTCTAAAGTTCCTTATGATTAAAATTTCAGGTGCTTTCTATACAAATGCTTCAGGATCATAGTAATGGATGCAGAACGCATTGCTGAGTTCCTAGTTCATTGATTTGTGGCATCATGATCAGGGTCCGGTTGATTTGAGGAGCTCCATGGGCATCGTATGATAACTTTTTGAATCTAACGTAGATCAGTCATCGCCGCCTACTGTCTTAAGGATATACTCTATGCTTCTCCATCCTATATTGCGTGCTTCTCTGTGGATGTCACGGGTTGCAACGACCCATAATCTATATTGATCTGCTCGCATACGACCCTCCTTGTGTTTTCATTGTGTGAGACGTATGGATGCATCTGATCGATATCTAATACTTGTGGTGCGCCATCCATGATCACCTCATGTGTTCGTAATGCCCGAGTCTGTAAGATAACGGTTCTTACTGCAGTACTTCTGGGCTTGTGGTGCGCCATCCATGATCACCTCCTGTGTTCGTAATGCCCGAGCCATCCATGATCACCTCATGTGTTCGTAATGCCTGAGTCTGCAAGATAACGGTTCTTACTACATTACTTTTGGGCTTGTGGTGCGCCATCCATGATCACCTCCTGTGTTCGTAATGCTCGAGTCTGCAAGATAACGGTTCTTACTGCAGTACTTCTGGGAGACATTCCAACCCTGGATGGGTTCTATCTCTGGCCTTGCTATAATTGCACCGCCAAGTGCACATGATATTGCCAGCGATAATTCTCCAACATCCAAAGCTCGTGATGGTTGGGGCGAAGGCGAATCCTTTGCTCCATCCTTACACACCACCGTAGCTGGGAGTGCATAACCACAGTGAGTCTGGTCCGGTTGCAAATGCATACCACATGGGTGAGCATTGCCTCATTAATACACACGGTCATGAACTAAGGTAGTTTTCACAATGGTACCCATGATAACACATGAGTCCCACAAGGAACTTTAAACACTTTTCTTCCATATAGTAAAAAAAGAGAGGATTTCTAGATACTTATCAAAGTATCTAGAAAAAGTTTCAACTAGTAAAACTTGTGGAACACTTTACAAGTAAGTGATCTAGTAAAATATTTCTATATAGAAAATTTTTAAAATTCCTAGTTGATGATCTAGTAAAATATTCCTAGATAAGAAAACTAGTTGAAACAATAGATATTGTAAAATTTTCTTATACAATAAAACTAATCGAAGCCATTAATACAAGCCATTATCACACTAATATATAATGTTAATAAAACTAATCACGATTTGTTCACAATGTTGTATTGTTAGCAATAGAATTGTGACTGAATCCACTAAAAAAGTTTTGTCTTGAACACTACATTATCTCTGCTCTTCACCATGTTCTACTGCACCTAAGGTAGGTCTAGATTTGCCATCCTCTTCGGATCAACTCCACCATTAAAAAAATTAAGTCTTGTTATCTCTTCCTAAGCCTCCCTTCCTTTTTTTTGAAATGTAGATCCTTGCTACTTCACCAACAATGTTGTCCCTAGATGCATTTTGTGCTTACAATCAACAAAGATATCAAAAGGCTCAAACATGTACATAGTGAAAAAAGCTCAAAGCAACAAGAGAAGACCTACCATTTTTAGCAAACTCCCTTCCCTTTGATCCTAAAAGCACTGCAATCTCCCATAGCTCCACAACATAGATCTACTCTACTAGTTGTATGCTTCAAACCTTGTAGTCCTATCCACAACAAGGCAAATAATGAAATGATATTTAAATTATTTGTTCATGGAACCATATTGTATCATACTTACTAATGGGGATAAATGTAATGCCCATCCAAATCAATGCATACTCTTGTGGGAATATGCAATGCTATCTAGACTCTCAAACAATAAGATTTACCAAATACATATGTTAGTGTTGAGTTTGCCCACAAGATAGGAATCCAATAGATTGAAGTATCATACCAAGTCAAATTGATTTAGCTTACCACTACATGCAAATAGGATATCAAAACCCTCAACTTACATTCTTTATTTTCAATGTTTTAGCAAGTTGTTTAGATAGGTGGATGAAACATACAGATCCATCAAGCTCAAACTTCAACCAATCTAACATTTTATTGGGCTTGCTACAACCAAAGTAGCAAGAGGTGCATCTAATGTAAGAGCACCAAAGTAGCAATAGCTGTACCTTCTATGGATTTCCTTCATAAGGATACATACCTTGTGGTGGCAGTCCAGGGCTTGATATGCTTCCCCTCCTCCAAGCACCTTGTTGGCATTGTCCGTGTCTAGAAGAGTTGCTACCATGACCACTCTGACCCCATAGGCAAAAGCTGCTAGATAGAACAAGCCTATCAGTAGTGAGGTTTCAAGTGCGCATAGGCTTCATCTAAAAGATTAGACAAAGATTCACAAGAAATAAGCCTTGATTTGCTCAAATGCTAGCTAAACATTGATACTCTTATTAGAAATGATGATGGTGATGAAAAATGTTCTACAAGCAAGCCATATTCCACAAGAAGCTAGATTGGTCTTAGCTATTGAATATCCAAGGTGAACTAAAGTACCAATCCATAGATGGTCTCAAGAGAACTCAAGAAGCCACTCCTTCAAATGCAATATGCCTAATGACTCTTATTAATTCATTAAGATCCAAGAAGTTGATACAAAAGGGGTCATTTTTGAGTTTGCTTCTTCAAATTCTGTGCATCATGGAATTCAGCGTGATCTCTGCTGAATACATCTCCTACTTCTTCCACATGTCATCGTGAGCATGCACCCCTTAGCTTACCCATTGTTGCTAGTGATGTTTGCACTGATGACTATACTCCCAAACATATCTATCCACATGCTTTTTGACAGGGCCTATGAAAGGTGAAAAGGATCAAAGCTTGCACTCAAGAGCTATGGCGGGAGAGCAAGAGCAAGAAAGAGAGAGACAAGAAATGGGAATTCCAACAGTCACAATATGTGACCGGGCCTTCCGTTATTCAAACTATCACTAAAAGACTAAAGAATAAAGTGACGATGACGGGCGCCCGCCACTTGCAATGTGTAGTGGTGGCGGTGACTATCAGTGTAGTAATACACGGGCGGCTAGGCGAAGGCACCTTGTGGAGGTGCCTTTACCCCCAACAACCTCCCACTTAAAGGCAAATCGGCCCTAGTGAGGAGTGAAAAGAAAAAGAAAAAAGACAGTATAACATGTACACATATACAATAGGATGAGGAAAGACGTTATTTGTCCTCAACAACCCCACATATGAAGTGATACCTCACCTCAATGTGTTTCATAGAATAGCACTCATAGAATTCGAATGCAGTGTAGGGATAGCATCAATACTAAGGTCAGCAACCAAACAACCCAACCAAATGGCCTCCTTGCAAGCCTCAGTGGCTGCAACATACTCGGCCTCTGTAGTAGAAAGGGCCTACATTTTAGTACCCTAGACATCTAAGAAACAACACCTCCAGCATAGGTGAATACATAGCCGGAAGTGGACTTCGTACTATCTGCATGTCCTGCATAATCAGAGGTAGTGTATCCCATGACTCCTGTATCCTGGCTGCCATAGCATATGCACAGATCTGTAGTGCCCTTCATGTACCTCATGATACCCTTCATACGGCATCCCAATGCTTCTTGCCAGGTGTAGCCATATAGCGTGCCACAACACCAATTGTAAAGGTAATATCTGGACAAGTGGTGATCATGGTATACATAAGACTACCCACTGCAGATGCATAGGGAATCTTGGCCATCTTGGCCCTCTGCTCATTTGTCTGCAGACAATCAGCCTGTGATACCTTCACATAAGAAGGCAATGGATAGCCAATAAGCTTTACGTCATGCATGCGGAAGCGCTCAAGGACTTTATGGATGTATAACCAAGGAAAATGCATTTGACACTCTTAGGATCCAGCTTACTTCTCTTGTCCCTAGGCACATGGAAAAATGCCTCACATCCAAAGACATGGAGATGCGCATAAGAGGGAGGTTTTCTAGTCCATACCTCCTCTGCAACTTGGAAATCCAAACCACTAGAAGGTGATCTGTTAATGACATGTACAACTGTACTAACTGCCTCAGCCCAAAAGCTCTGTGGTAGGCCTGCATGACTAAGCATACTGCGTACATGCTCCTGGATGGTTCTATTCAACCAAACCATTCTGGGGGGGGTGTAGGGGGCGGTCAACTGACGCTTAATACCTCTCTCATCAGATAACTGCTCAAAAGCACGTGAGACATACTCACCCCCATTATCTGTCCTTAGGCATTTTAGCGTATACCCAAACTAGTTCTCAACCAATGCAAGCCATCTCTGAAACATAGCCAAGACATCGAATTTTAGCTTAATGGGATAAGCCCAAACTTTTCGTGAAAAATCATCCATGAAAGTAACAAAATACTTGGCACCATCCATAGACTGACAAGGCATGGGCCCACAAACATGCGAATGTACCAATGCCAAGGGCTCACTTATGCGTGGCCTACCAGACTTCTCATGCGTAGACCTAGTCTGCCTGCCATAAAGACAATGCTCACATGAATCAAAACATGCATAATCAAGGGGCGTTAAGTACTGCAAACCAGAAAGCATTTTCATTCCCTTCAAAGACATATGCCCCAAACAGGCATGCCAAAGAGATACATGCCAAAGAGATACATGTGAATAGAACCCACAGACAAAACATGATCAAGGGAAGAAGTGGATACAATCAAGGGATAGAGGCTGCCAGCCTTGGCACCCCTCGCAATCATAAGTCTTCCCTGAATGATCTTCCATGCAGAGTCTCCAAAAGATACATGATAACCTGCGTTATCAAGCTGTCCAACTGACATGAGATTGCGGGTCAAAGCAAGTACATGACGTACATCCTGCATAACAAAACTGCTGCCAGAAGGAAACTGTAGCCTAACATCACCAATGCCCATAATATCAAGAGAATTGTCATCACCCAAGCGCACAGAACCTGAAACAGTACGGTATGAATGAAACCACTCTCAACAAGGTATCATATGAAAGGATGCACTTGAGTCCAAGAGCCAACACTGTGCATACATAGAGTGTATCTCTGTCATCTGTGAAGCACTAGAAGAAGCTGCAAGGATATAATCATCATCAACATCCTCAGGTTGCATAACATTGATCTTTTCAATTTTAACACTGGACTTTGCAAGCACTATGCTGCGATCAGAAGACTTATGCTGCACTTTGTCTTTCCCCTTACCTTTGCGCCTTTGATTGCGTAGTTCATGGCATTGCGGCCTAATATGGCCCTTTTTCCCACAACGGTGACAAGTAACATGTGCAATCCTTCCACGAGATTTGCTATGTGACTTCCCACGAGACTTGGACCGAGATTTCTGAGAATCTCGTCCACGGCCACTGCCATGCTTTCCATATCCATCATTCTTGCCTCTAATTGTCATAGCATGCGACACATGAGAGGCATCAAAATTCTTATGGTTAACCTCTTCCTACAGAAGAGCACTCTCAACATCAGATAATTTCAAGGTAGTAGTAGAGGCACATAATACAGTGCGAAATACATCCCATGACTCACTAAGAGTACCAAGCAAGAAAAGAGGAATGACATCCTCTGCAAAAGTGATGTCCTCTGCGAAGTCAAGTTCTTGAGTATAGCATGGAACTGGCTCAAGTGAGCAGACATGGTCACATTCTCCTTCATGCGGCACAGATCCATAAGCCGCTTCAGCCAATACATCTGACTCGTTGGACTTTTCTTGTCATAGAGATTCTTGATTTTATCCACAACTGCCATGCAGTTTGTTCTTCCTCAAATACATTGTAATGAACCTATTTTGTGAGAGATAATATAATAGTGGACTTGCATAACTCATCAAGCTCAAACCATTCCTCATCTAGCATAGTTACAGGTGGCTGCCTGTGCTGAGCCTCAATGGTTTGATTTGCGATTTCTGCACCAATACTTGCCAAATCTGGCTCTTCCAATAAGAGTCCCTGTTTAGTATACTGAATGGTGTTCATCTATTGTTATCAAGAAGAAGAAAAATAATCAAATATGACTTTCCCTAGACTTTAGAGAGCTTAATAAGCAAACAATTAAGGACTACTATTTGTTGCCCTTTATTGACCAAATTTTGGACCGGTTAGCTGGTAGGGAAATATATTCGTTCATGGATTGTGGAGCCCCAAGAGGAACACCAAGGAAAAGGGGATTATCTTGCAAGAAAATCTATCTTGTAACATCAACAAGCTTGTTTATTATGTTTTATATGATCACAATGAAGAAAAGAACACCAGGCACAACAAATCTTCATGCAGCATCATGTAGATCTCCCACGGATTTGATAGAATCAACCATATTCTTCAATATCTTCACAAAATCCATCAATAGAACAAAGAAAGCAAAGGAATACACCATCTTTGAATGGAAATACATCACATAGTATTCATCTTCAATATCTTCATAGTCTTCTCTCTCAATCTCTCATATACAATCACTCTGTTTTTGTAAAATTGGCTATCTCTGACTCTCTCTCTCTCTCTCCATCAATAATACATCATATCCTCATTACAATCTCTCAAAAATCACTTTCAATAATCCTTCTTAGGTCGTGGATACCCCTCCCAAGAGGTATGTCTGATATGAAGAGTCACCAGAGCCACTACAGTGTCCTTTCATAGCTCACTACTGTCACTTCACTCTAGTCTTTACTTGAGTCTTCAACAGCTACTTCTTTCACTTCTTTCAGCTCCTTTGCACTTGTATTCACCTCTTTCCAAGGCTAGAAAACTTTTCCAAGCTACACTCTCATCCATCAGAACACATACAGAAGCATACAGAACAGTCACAGAACAGTACCAGAATAGCTACAGTACAGAACAGAACAGAACAGAGACAGAGGCTCTACAGAAGACCTACAGAAGGTCATCAAAACCACATAACTCATACTCAAACCATTCCAAACTCTCAAAAACCATTCAATAAGATTTCACAAGATCTCAATCTTCATCAATCAATACTCCATCCCTCCTTACAGAAGACAATCAGAACAAAACAAACAAAACAGAAGGTATACAGAACCAATCAGAACCTATCAAAACATCACATCTCCACTAATAAACATCATGAACTTCCAAAACACAATAAATATAATCCAAAACACTCTCAAACCACTTCCAAACCAATCAATCATCTCATAAAATCAACCATTCAGCTCTCAAAAACAACAAAAATCAGCCAAAAAACAAGTCACTTCAACACTCAACATATTGCTTCGTGAGACACAACCAGATGGCAATTACACAAGAAGATAAGCTAAAAATAACTTTCATTACTATCTTCAGTACCTTTGCGTACCATGTGATGACCTTTGGTTTATGCAATGCACCTAGTTCATGGTGGAACGAACAGTAGACAAGACCTTTGGTGACATATCCCTAGAGGAGTTGAAAGTGTTTATCAATGACTTGGGGGCAGCCACCATAAGAGAGATGTACCATCAAGCTTAATGATGTTGAAAATAGCATGATCAGTGGACGAACTTGCCATAATGCAGGCTGGAAGATTGCAGACAGTTTAAAATTGCTTACTGTTTGCAGAAAATGACAAAAAAATCACCAAAATCGAGAGAAAAATGGCGAGAAAAGTGTAAGCAAAGCTGCTGCCCACCAAGTACTAGTGAAAGTACATCATTTTAGAATATTTCAGTATGAAAAATCCATGTCAATCCAGAGTTATATGCTTGATGTAATAAATGACAATAGGGTACTGTGAGAGTCAATTGTTGACCAAATGACTGTACCAAGTCAATAAATGATACCCAAGACATGACCAGCCATAAACAGGCATAAATCAACACCAAACAGTCATCAAGACCCTGAGTAAACACCCAAACATGTCACCAAAGCATCCATAAGTGAGTAGGCATACTCCTTGGACAGTAGGACAAAGTATACATAACACTGGCAAGACCTGACACCAGTAGGTGTATGCTCACTAGAGTGCAAAGCCCAAGCTCAGGTCAAAAGCAATTCCAAGATATCAGTGCATGAACCATGTAACATGTAAGTGTAAGAGATCCCAAAGTCTCAAATATCTGTAAAATGCTCAAATAGCATAAATCTCCTGCTCAATGTCGGTCAAGCATACAAGATGCTCCCACTGGCTCAAAAGGCGGATAAACGAGCTCAACAACTCAAGCAAACCAAGTCAAAGTACCAAAGAGAGGTAACCAAGACAATGCCTCATCCAAGGTCGTAATGGAAAAAGCCAAGTCATAACGGAAAAATCCAAGTCAATGTCCAACTGCTCAAGGGAATACTCAAATGAATGTCGAGACGAGCTCAAACAACTGCCATCCACATCCAAAGCATAAAGCATTCACCAAGACATCATAACTCGTACTAGGTAGCCTAGGCATAAACCATGTCATGGATGAAATGCCAGCTACAAAGAAGTGATAGTCAAACCCAAATCAAGCTCTAATCTTAGCTCAAAAGCATTCCGAAGCATAAACAAGACATGTGACATAGTCCAAATACATCATGACATGATACCGAGTAGCTGGGGGCACCCCGTGACCAATAGGCATAACCCAACTGTAGTATAAATAGCTTCAGCTCTGAACTTTTCAGCAGCATATAACCTCTGTAAATTGAGCAAATCAGTGCTCAATCCAAGCTCAAATCCATAGGCAAACCATAGGCATACATTCCCGTATATATAGGCACCAACTAGGCATAATCGGGCATCAAATGCCAAGACCTGTAAGTATAAAATTGAAGTAACAGGTGGCTGCCCTGTTTTGGACAGATCTGTGATTGTTTAAAACAGTCAATGGCTGAGGTAAATAAGCTCCAAATGCGTCTCACATAAGAGGCATAACATCCACAAGTGATCTGGTATCAATAGACATCAGTAGAAGCATCACATAAGCCATAGGCATACAAATACATGCCGTCTCAGACCTGAAATTTGTTGCAGAATATTCTATCATCATAATTTGGCAAATCCGACATCACAATTGTGTCCGGAGCATGCCAAAACCCCAATTTAGACTCTTACCTTGCCTAAATCGAGTTTCGAATGCCCGAGATATGACAAAAAGAGTGATTTTTTGGGCCAGATTTTGAAACAGGCGCAAAAAAAACGTGAGCTGGCTGGGGGGTCTACTGTCCCACAGTCAACAATGGGGCCCAAAGGGGGCACAAATGGGGGCCAAAAAAGGCCTGCACCAAGCCTCAGCAAGCCTTGATAGGCTGGAAGCAAGATCCAGGTGAAGGAAGCTCCAAGAGGTGTGAACTATGGCTGCCTATTTAGCTAGACCTGTGGAGTGAGATAAATCTCTGAAATAATGAAGAAATACCTCAATGTCAATGCCCTGATGGTGCCTCAATAGGCCGAGAAGAAGCTCGGGAAGTCGGGGAGTGATGGGAGCTCAAGAGAATGCGCTATGGCTACTGGGAAGGAGACCCAATGCGAGTGGGGAGTCGATGTGAAGCTGAGAATGCCACGAGCCAAGCTCAAGAGTCGAAATCCATGCTCTGATACTAATTGAAAGGTGAGAAGGATCGAAGCTTGCACTCGAGAGCTATGGCAGGAGAGCAAGAGCAAGAAAGAGAGAGATAAGAAATGGGAACTTCAACAGTCACAATGTGTGACCGGGCCTTCCTTTATTCAAACTGTCACTAAAAGAATAAAGAATAACGTGATGGTGATAGGCACCCGCCACCTGCAGTGTGCAGTGGCGGTGACTGTCAGTGTAATAATACACGGGCGGCCTTGTGGAGGTGCCTTGCGGAGGCACCTTTACCCCCAACAGCCTATGATAGGGGGTGCTTCAAAGGAGAAAGACATGCACCGTGTTGTTAATTGTTGTCCTAGACAAAGTTTTGATAGTGATTGTGCATCAAAATTAAGATTTTTGTTGGTGAAAATTGGTACCTGTGAGAAATGTAGGGATCAATAATTTCAAATGATTTGTTGCTATTCCCTTAGCCATAACCTATTTGAAGAGTTAAAATTAGCACCATGTAAAGTTGCAGCTTGCGATCCTTCACATGATAGTTGCAAATTTTGGAGTTAGTATACTGATAGCATTATAAAGAAACCAAATTCATTGTTTATACACTCATACATACAAAGCTTTTAGTTGGTTACACCTTAACACCACCTAATACTACAGAATCACAGAAAAACCTATCAATATTGTTTTACAAAATCATAAGGTAGCCCCTCCCAACTTGCCGTGCCCATCCTTACTGATCCTTGACGTGACCCACCCCTCTCCTTTCTAGCGTATAAATCTTTGTACATGGTACATAAGCTCCCTGCCCTCTTATTCCTTCCTCGAGCTCTGTCTTCGATTTTCCTACCCACAAACTACTAAAAAAAACCATGTTGAAGAAAAGGACAAGAAGAATTCTTAAAACTCTCACTTGAGCATTTATGGTTACTTCCTTTGTGTCATGATCCTTTGGCATTTCATATTTGATCATCTTAAGGTAGCACCCCACAGACATCTTGCAAGTTGGAAACCAAAATTGACCGGTAATTAGTACATGTGCTTAAACATTACTGATTGCGCCTCTGATGAAAGCCATGCCATGGTGCTTGATGTTGCTTGATGTAGCCCTTCGTGTTAATAGTCAGGACAGTTTCCAACTGTCCTGACTCCTTAGTATCACATTCTTCTCGTGCCCTATGTCCTCAGTTTTTTGTTCAATGTGAGTGCTGGGCACCGCCTGTTTGGGCTCCTCCTTGATATACAGGTTTCTTCAGACATGTATTTGCTATGCTACTCCTCATGGCTTTCCTTCATGGCTTCGGTAAGGAAAGTCTTGTAGTCTTCTTCCTCATCTAAAGATCACCGCAAAAGCTAGCCCAACAACAATTGGTTGATATTGCAAGAGCTTTGGCCATATGAGGCTGCATAGTGGAGGACACTCTTCTTGTACTTGTTAATGACAGAAATCTATGCATCCTTCTAACTCTCATGCTTGTGTGTGCTTGCACACATACATGTGTACTGATTTCCCTTTTGGGGTTTTTCTTGTACAAACTCTCATAAAAAATCTTGAGAGGATCCCTTTGAAGGAAGAGCCAAGAAAGTTATGATGTATATAAGTAATTAGAACAGCTTTGACAAATTAAGAAGACCCAAACAAGAGAGAGAGAGAATATATGTCACCTCATCTTGAGCATCATGCTTTTGCCCTGGTAAACTATACACCTTTCTCTTTTTTTTTTTCTGGTTCCTCTTTGGAGCCTTTACTCTTCTTTGAAACATCCTTTGATGATGATGCTTTGCTTATTGAAACAGAAACCTGAATGTTAGATGAGAAAACCTCACACCATCCTAGTCCTTGAAATATTAGCACACATTTTGAACATTGAGAGTGAGAAAACCTAAACACCAACGTACTCTCGACTAGTGTTGTCCCTTTTCAGAGATTAAGCAATTCATACTATGACTAACTAAGTGGTGTGCTCCTATTTAAGGGGCACTTGAAAGTGTGATCAAATTATGTTTAGCCATACTATCAAAGCCTACCTAGATACGTTTAATGCATGTGTTGAAGTCATCATAGGTCATCTTTGGTTTTGACCCTTCATGCTGATAGTCATAGAAGAGTATGATCTAGGTTCCACCAATGTCTTGTTCTTGGGCATGATAGCACCATTGTTTTGTGCATCAATGATGCTATCACATAATATGTTAACTATTGCGCTAACATTCATCTGGAAGTTCCACTTCTTAGAATTTTCACTATGCAAAACATTACATGAGTAGTAGTTTTCAACATTACTGTTGCTGTTTTGACTAAAACAACTCATTCCAAATGTAGGTTTTCCATCAGAGATATTTTGCCAATTTATATCATGCACAGAGCCTATGGGAAAGTCCTTGGCATGCATTTATTGGAGAAATGGGGAGCAAAGGCGTTCCCTTTCAATGATGAGCAGATCGATGCTCTACATAAAGCTGCAAAGGAAAACTTGGAGAATGATGATGATGATGAGATAATGATTATCATACCAAATAATGCAGATTATGATGGTGAGATAATGATCATTGTATGATCAAATAATGCAGATTATGATGATGACTTGTAGTACTAGTTGTGCGAGGTCATTTCAGTTGCTGGTGGTATACTGCAGTGTTGCCCTATAGTTCAACAACCACATGATGATGATGATGAGTAGTACTCTCATCAAAATTAGCCATAGCTGTTGCTTCTGTAGTGATATGAGTGTTATTGCTAGCCTTATGATCCTTAAGATTTGATGCTACAGCATGTACACAACAGTTCACCATCACAAATATTAATCAACCAAGGTCCCTACCATCATAAGGTCTCTAATATTTTCCCATGTGGGAAAATGGGCTCTTTTTGAGCTCTTTTCCCTTGTTTTTCCTTATAGTGTTCAATATCATGAACTTCTTCTCAGGAGGCACCACACACCTAGCTAGGTGTTTTTGGGGGCAGGGGACTACTGGCTTTCACCTCAGGCTTGCTGACCTGTGGTCCTTCCCTTGTAGAAGCTTATGATGTAGTAATTCACAATGTGGGAATTTGTCTACAACTCCATGTGCATCAAATAGTGTATAAATTATAGAGATCCTTACTCAAAGCCAATTATTGCCTTCATATATATAAACTACTACACATAGAACTGACCTTTTGAGAGTCAAGGTGATGCATCGAGCTTGCAATGACACGATGATCGAGAGGAGTATAGGATCGTTGCTTGTGATCTCCAGATTGCATCAATTGTATGATTTGATGTTGCCTTATCATTTGAGCTTGCTTCAAATTGCTGTTAATTGAACTTATCTGATCAACCAAGTGCTACAACTACCTTAATGTGGTAGTGGGTAGTCCACGATCTCACATTGTGATGTTGATACTGATGACGGTAGGACAATGATGCAGGGTTATTCATGATACCTGGATTCTGCATGTGTTGCCCTACTATTGATGCAGCTGGCAAAGCTCCCTGATGTAAATAATTAGCAGATAAAATATTTGTCACAGCTTGCATAGAGCTCTGGTTTGAATTGATCTGGTTTTGACAGGCCAGTCTGTGATAACTAGGAGCACTGATATTCATCAATGGATTCAGAGGATTATGCATCTTGATTTGATGTTGATCAAGCATTGGAGGCTAGTTTAATGGTACTTGCATATCTTGATATTCTTGTTTAACTACAGGGTTGATCATGTGGCTCAGCTGATTAATATTTTGCCCCAGTACTTCTGCATGAGAGGGTGTTGTCTTCTTCTATGCTGCCTCGGTACTGCTGCATGAGAGGGTGCTCTCACATATCAGTTCTCATCAACAACATAGTGTGCACACTAATGAATGGTACATTCAGACGTTCAAAATGTCAAGCTGGCATGCTTAAACACAATATTAGTGAGTTTGGGAATCTCCCAATTCCCTTTTTTTGAATACTAAAAAGGTGGCACCCGGATAACATGGCCATAAGTTTCTCAAAACCATATGATGTGACCTATCATTGGAAAGCACTTGAAAAATGGAATCTATTGAGCTATAGAGCGCTCGATTTGGAGTTATAGTGTTCAAGTTATGACAAATATAAAGATTTGACCACGTGTCCCAAACTTATGGGAAATTCCCATATTCCCCAATACGGTGTTCTTAGCAGCTATGGCTTCTACCTATAGAGGCTGATGTACAATTTAATGGAGATGTAGCCCATTAGTAAAACCATGCAAGTTACCATTAAATTACCTGATAATTGAACTAATGTAGAGAATAGATCAAAATCATATGCAAAAAGCAGTTCCGTGATTAGAGGAACTACTTCAATCGAGAACTTACTTGTCACTATAGGAATTCATAATATTCTAGCAGGTACCCTTGCTGGACTCTATCTGATCTGATAAGGAGGTTACACCCTACTGGTGGATATTGAGCTATTTATGCTTTGATCAGGACTGATCATAGAAGCTTGTTGAAATTGATGATTAAAATAAACCTTGGTAGCTGGTCCTCGATTAGTGATATGATATTTGTGATTAACGACCTGCATCAACTGAGATGATGATGAATTTTGCGATGGGCTGGTTTTGTGCTAGTAGGAGTAGTACTATTGGGTGCAAGCTGATGTTCTTGCCACATAATGCTCCTGATTTGATCAACAATAGCCCTCTCCATCTTGGGCCCTCTTGATGATGATAATGCCAACACAGGAGGGATATGTGAAATGCATAATCTTGACACTGAGAGCTTCTAGGGTAAAATAATTATCATTGTGCTTTGTAACTTAAGAGAAAAGAATGTCAGACATACCTGGGAATCCTTCGGTGCTAGTAAGGCTACTGCCCCCCGCAAGCAACAAGCACACCATAAAGAGTACAGAGTTAGAAGTGATGGAACCTCACTCGCAAGAAGCCAACCCCTTTCAGTGTTGAGATATCGAGCTCCACTCGTGATACACCAGGGTGACCGTTGTGTATTTATGTCACCGACTTGCCAGTTGCAGACGCGGTTGGTACACCGCCCATGAATAATAGCTACATGATAGCTATCCTTATCTACTCTAGTTCGTGGCTCAGTTAGTATGCCACCTTAGTTAGTTGATTTTGGTTTGAGACCCATATATAGGGTTCTTCTATTTCTTTGTATAAGAGTTCTTTTGGCTTACACAACTAAGAAGAGAAAAACTGTTTTCAGCCTCCACCCTTGTGTGTATTCCCCCATTGTGCAAGCAAGAAAGCTACAAGTGAGACTCCTTCCTTCTCTCCCACAATCTTGACATGGTATCAGAGCCTTGTTCGTGGTAAGGAGCTCAAGAAAGCAAGCCAAGCTCGCGGTGGTCTGGTAAGAGGAGCAGTGTTGCTTTCATTTTCTGTTTTGGGAGCAGATCTTTGCAGGTAGCACAGCCGGAAATTGCAGGAGTGCATTGTCTCAAGTTGAGACGTCCTTCGCGGTGAAGCAAGAGGGTAGTATATGCTGCGGGAAAGGGCTTTAGCCCTGGCGACCCTGTTTTTTTGATTTGAGGCAATTTCGGGGCCTGTTTTGAAGGCGGAAGTTTTCTGCACGCACTTAGGAAAAGGCTCTGTTTTATGCTGTGCGACCACTGTTCTACAGGTTGGTGAAAAGTTATTGTAGAAATTGCATCCTATGCTTATGCGCAGAGACATTGGGAGTTTTAGAATCATCCTTGGTTCCTGTTTATGCAAAATCGTCACTAGGAAGTGACTGTGTGGTCAAATACCACTTTCGCCAGTTTTGCAGATTTGCCCTTGTGAGGGTGAAGCTGAGTTTTTGCAGTGACAGAATTTTTCGCAGTGTTCTGTAATGGTGTCTGATTCTCTTTCACAGATTGTAACTGAAAAGCTTGACAAGAACAACTTCCAGGCATGGAAGTTTAGAATGACAAATTTCCTTATGGGAAAAGGATATTGGGAATTTGTTGCAGGAAATGAAGAAGAACCAGTTCTTCCTGATGTTCCCAATCAACAGCAAATGCAGGCATTCAAAGCATGGCATGAGAGAGCCAGGAAAGTTATGTACTAGCTGTCTATCAGCATTTCAGACTCTATGATTGTGCATATTCAGGATGCAAGTACGCCAAAGGAGGCATGGGATACTTTGTCAAAGATGTATAGCACAAATACGCAAGCCAGGAAAATGCAGCTCAAGCAAGAGTTGTACAATGTGCAAAGAGAAAATATGAGCATCAATGACTATCACATGAAGGTGAAGAAGATTGCAGATGCACTTGCTTCCATTGGGTCGCCAGTGGAAGATGATGATTTAGTTTCTGTGACCTTGAATGGTCTAGGAAAGGATTATGCACAGTTTCGGGCATCCGTTTCAGTTCGTGAAAGATTTCCTAATTTTGAGGAGTTGATTGCTCTTCTAATTTCTGAGGAGCAGAGAAATGGTGGTGCATCCTCTTCAGGAGGAACTTCAAAAGAAACTGTCTTCTACTCAAATGCTGGAAGAGGTAGAGGCAGAGGTAGAGGAGGCCGATTTGGAGGCCGTGGTAGAAATCAGAATATGCAGCAAACTCAAGAAAACCAGTCCTATGGAGGAGGACGTGGTAACTCTAGAGGCAGGGGGAGCCAAAGAGGTCGTGGTGGATGGCAAAGAGGCCAAAATGCAAATAGTAATGTTGAATGCTACTATTGTGGTAAAATGGGTCATATGGCTAAAGACTGCTATAAAAAGCAGAATGACATCATGAATGGAAAACTGCAACAAGGAAATTATGCATCTTCTAGTAGACAGGGTGATGACAGAAATGAGCATTTGTTTATGGTGCAGCACATGAACAATTCTGTGACAAGTGCAGAAGAAAGCAACGATGTGTGGTATGTTGACTCAGGTGCATCAAACCACATGACAGGTCATGCAGAATGGATGGAGGATGCAAGAAAAATGGAAAAACCAGGATTTGTGGAGACTGGTGATGATACTGCACATCCGATTGTGCAGATTGGAAAAATTCCTTTGTCTATGCAGGATGGGAAAAAGAAATACCTGTCCGATGTATTTCATGTCCCGAATATCACCAAGAATTTGGTTTCTGTTGGTCAAATGGTTGAACAGGGCTTGCAGGTCAGATTTAATCCTCATGGATGCTTTGTTGAGGATATGAAAAATAAAGGTCGCTTGATAGCAAAAGGAAAGAAGAAGGGCAGAATGTTTACGTTGGATGCAGACATGCCTGAATTGAGTGCAGCAATGTTTACACATGGGACCGGTGTAGTTGCAGATATTGATATCTGGCATAAACGTATTGGTCATGTTAATGTACAGCGACTTAAATCAATGCAGGCCCAAAATATTGTTGCAAGATTGCCTAGATTCAAGGTTGCAGAAATGCATAAGGTATGTGAAGCCTGTTAGTTTGGAAAACAGGCAAGGAAACCATTTCCCAGACATGTTCAAGAGAGTAAGAAGCCATTGGAATTAATCCACTCTGATGTGTGGACTACTAAAGCTGCATCTCTAGGAGGCTTTCATTATTTTGTTACTTTTATTGATGACTATAGCAGAAAAGTTTGGGTGTATTTTATGAAAAAGAAAAGTGAAGTTTTTGGGCATTTCAAAACTCTTAAAGCTATGGTTGAAAAAGAAACAAGCCTGCAAATAAAATGCCTAAGGTTAGATGGAGGGGGAGAGTATCTCTCAAATGAGTTTGCAAGGTTCTTGCAGGAGCATGGCATAAAGTAGCAATATTCATTCAGGCATACCCCACAGCAAAATGGAATTGCAGAAAGAAAAAACAAACATATTGGAGAGGTGTCTCGTGCCATGCTCAATGAAAAAGACCTGCCAGATTTTTATTGGGCTGAAGCAGTTGCTACAGCAGTCTACATAATGAACAGGACTCCCACTGCAGCAATACATGGAATGACTCCAGAGGAGAGATATACTGGTAGGAAACCAGATATTTCTCATTTGAAAATTTTTGGTTGCATTGCCTATGTACATGTGCCAGATGAGTTGAGATCCAAGTTGGATCCAAAAGCTGAGAAGTGAATTTTTATTGGTTACTCTCTGCAGCAAAAAGGGTGTAGATGCTATAACCCTTCTACTCGTAAGTTTACAGTGAGCATAGATGTTGTTTTTGATGAGATGAGTAGCTGGTATAAACCAGTAAATGTGATTGATGATGTAGATGCACAAAATGGTAATGCTGCACAGAATTCACAGCAGCAGTCACAAAATATTAGTGGACCTGGAGCGTCCTCTAGCAGTGGTTCACATTCTTCGCCATGGACAGGCAGATTGAGATCAGGAGAATCTTCTCAAAGTAATGCAGATAGTGGTATGCAGGTATCACGAAAAGGAAAAGAGAAGGTTGATCAGCCCATGTTTGATGTGAATGCAGGATGGTGAATCCAGTGGCTCAGAACAGAGCATTGACGATGAGTTGGGTATTCCTTCTATTGTTACACCTGGAGTAAGGAAGACCAGGGATGTTTTGAGAGCACCTGGGAGTGAACCCACTTTGAGCAGGTCTACCAGAGTTAGGTATCTTGTGGATAGGCTGAAATATGATGGATTTACAGCCATTCACTATGCATATATGGTCAAGGTGATACAGGAACCAGAACCCACTTCTTTTGAGCAAGCCATGGGAAAAGAAAAATGAGAGAAAGCCATGGATGAAGAAATGGATGCCTTGGAAGCAAATGCTACATGGGAATTGGTACCTTTGCATAAAGGTAAGAATGCAATTGGCTGTAAGTGGGTTTATAAGGTGAAGCACAATGCAGATGGTTCTGTGAACAGATACAAGGCAAGATTAGTAGTCAAGGGGTACGCACAAACATATGGCATTGACTATGAAGAAACATTCAGTCCGGTTGCAAGAATGGCAACCGTAAGAGCAGTCATTGCTATGGCTGCATCAAAGGGATGGTCTTTACATCAGATGGATGTAAAGAATGCCTTCTTGCATGGTGATTTGCAAGAAGAGGTCTATATGGAGCAGCCATCAGGTTATGTGCATGCTGTTCATCCTGAGTTTGTTTGCAGGTTGAAGAAAGCCTTGTATGGCTTGAAGCAAGCACCTAGAGCATGGTCTGACAAGATAGGACAATATCTTGTCACTATTGGCTTTCAGATTTCCAAGGCAGATTTCTCACTTTATGTGAGAAAAACAGAGAAAGGTATTATGCTACTTGTCATTTATGTTAATGATTTGATTATGACAGGTGACAGTGATGAAGATATCCTTCATGTGAAAATGCTATTGAAGCAGAAGTTTGAGATGAAGGATTTGGGAGAGCTGCGTTATTTCTTGGGCATTGAGGTGATTAGATCACCAAGTGGGATACATCTCTTGCAGAGGCAGTATGGATTGGATATGCTGTCCAAATATGGGATGACGGGCTGTAAGCCTATTTCAGTTCCTTTGGAGCAGAATGTGAAGCTGAGCGCAGATGCAGGTGAGCTTATGGAAGACCCTACTATGTACAGACGCATAGTAGGAAGCTTGATTTATATGACTATTACCAGGCCAGATTTGAGCTATGCTGTTGGACTGGTAAGTCAGTTTATGCAGGCTCTAAGGAAACCGCATTTGGATGCGGCTAGACACATACTCAGGTATGTGAAGTCCACATTGCAGTATGGACTATTTTATGAGACTGGGGTTCAGATACAGCTGCATGGATACACTAATACTGATTGGGCCAGTAGTATTTCTGATAGACGATCTACCAGTGGATATGTGTTCTCCTTTGGGAGTGCTGCAGTCACTTGGAGCAGCAAGAAACAACCTACAGTTGCCTTGTCGAGCACAGAGGCTGAGTACAGGGGCACAGCAATGGTTGCATGTGAGGTAGCTTGGTTGCATAAGCTACTTTATGATATGCATCAGCCTATAGATGGGCCAGTTGTCATTTATTGTGACAACATGAGTAGTATACACTTGGAAAATAACCCAGTCTATCATGCTAGAACAAAGCACATTGAGGTGCATTATCACTATGTGCAGGAGAGGGTTTTACTAGGTCTTATTGATCTAGTTTATGTCAGCATAGAGGATCAGGTAGCTGACATATTTACAAAGGCATTGGGCGCAGAGAAGCTGCGCAAGTTCAGAGACCTGCTTGGTGTGCAGGAATTGGGATTGAGCTCGAGGGGGAGTGTTGAGATATCGAGCTCCACTCGTGATACGCCAGGGTGACCGTTGTGTATTTATGTCACCGACTTGTCAGTTGCAGACGCGGTTGGTACACCGCCCATGAATAATAGCTACATGATAGCTATCCTTATCTACTCTAGTTCGTGGCTCAGTTAGTATGCCACCTTAGTTGAGTTTGGTTTGAGACCCATATATAGGGTTCTTCTATTTCTTTGTATGAGAGTCCTTTTAGCTTACACAACTAAGAAGAGAAAAACTGTTTTCAGCCTCCACCCTTGTGTGTATTCCCCCATTGTGCAAGCAAGAAAGCTACAAGTGAGACTCCTTCCTTCTGTCCCACAATCTTGACATTCAGTCCATCATAGCTTCATAGCTCGCATAATCAAGAAGTTTGTAGTAAATTGCACACATATACATTCGTTCAATCAATCATTAATCCATCAAAATTAGCATGTCAAGCTACTAAGGTTTTATGCTCCCTTCTTGTCTCAAAGAATTGTAGTGTATATTAATGAAGAGTCGTGCCAAAGGAAGGTCAAGAGTTGAGAAACAAAATTTTTTAATCTATTTGTACTATTCTACATCTACATCTAGACCCTACACTCTCTTATTGTGAGATATACCTAATCTATGATCAGATGTGACATTTCCTATGTGGCATGCATCCCAAAAAATTCAAGCCCAAGCTTCTCATGTCTGGTGCTAGTCCTACATCCATAGAAGATAAACGAGTTCTTAATGAAGAGCTCCATAGCTAATCCTAGGGGAGGTCTAATGTGCATCTATAAAAGATCAACTTGTGTTGATGTAACCTTAATTTAGCATACACAATCACTTATATAGTCTTTTCTAATGCACCGAGCAACCATTTGAGTACACCTTATGTATAGAAATATATTCTAGGTGCCATTCTCTATAGCATGAGGCCCATTTGACTTGCCTAAGCTTCCATGAACTTGTCATAGGGTGAATTCAGCCTATCTCTTGGAAGGAAAAATGAATCTCAGGGGTTATTGTAGTATCTCTATTTGAGCCTAGTCTCCTTCTTGGAACTTCAATTGTGTAGCAACCAGTCACTATGGGGAAAAACATGATTCAGAAACCCATTGGTGTAGCAACCCATGAGAATGCCACATCTCAAGATTTCATACCTACCAAACTAAGTTTTAGCAGGTTCACAAGTGAGGCTTGGTGAATCACAAATAAGGACTCTCATTCTTGTGATAAGATGGAGCTCAACAATCAAGACATTGTATGTACCACCTAGCTCGATCATAATTGTCTTATGTAGGGAAGGGTCTCATGCCATAACATGGATAATGAGGGTAACATCACAAAACCACATGGCTTGATAATGGTCATCTTATGCAAGGAAGCTCTTTTGTATGACCAGGATTATGTCCTTGCATGACCAAGATAATGATCATAATTTTTGTTCAGAGTTTTTTATGTTTGAAAGAATTTTCAACTAAAAGTAGTAGTTTGGCAAGCACCTCTGTAGTAAGCAGCACTATTGCAAGATAAGAGCCCAAATCAATTTCAAGCTACCTACTTCGGAAACACTAGGCAAATTGCTTGCTTTGAATTGCTATGACACCTAGATAGGCATTCGGTATTTTATAGCTAGGTTTATCAATGTCATTAAGTATTTCTCTTGTTTTAGTACATTTCAGTAGTTTGTTTCTTCACCTTCAAGCCTATTGAAAGCTATGTTTACACCCTAGAGTTTGTGCAAAACACCTAGCCGCTTTGGAATATTGCTAATTGGAGTGTTGCTCAAATTGATAAGATAGAATATATGCATTGGAATGACTTCAAATAATTGGTTGGTATTTAGGTACATGACCACCACCACAATACATTCCCAAGTTGAGTCTAATATACTTCTTGACATGAGATTCTAGGGCATAGCTGCTACTTAAGATGGATGCCTATTGAAACCCAAAACAACTTACTTGTACCAAGCTACTCAAGAGGATTACCACACAACCTACTTGTACCAAGCTTCTCAAGAGGATAGACTGAGGAGTGTACTAGATAGCCTGCATGAACCAAGCTTAGAGGACTATGCCAGGGGACTATGTTTAGAGGACTATGTGGTGAACAATGCATTACATGAATTTATGCAATGGGGCTAAGTCTCCTCTTAGTGATCTAGAATTGTACACATGCTTTAGTCATTTACTAGAATTTCTTCAAACTATTTTGATAGAAAAATATATAGATAATTGCATGTTAGGCTTTAGATTTGCAAGCATAATCATTGCATAAAGGGCATCATTAAAGTTTTTTAGTTGTTATATTTAACTCTCTCATTGTTGGCCATTGCCCTGGTTACAATGTGGGAAACAAGAGTCCTACTTCACTTCTAGTGTCTTATATGATAACCTAGGCTATGGATCTTCAACCTTCATTAATCTCACTAGATTCATGACGCCAAAATTAGGCCTTTCCCATGCATGCATTTTTGGTCACTGCTGCATGTTATTTGACTCACAACATACATAATGTACAAGATAATCAAATAAATTCCTCCATAATATGCTCAGTAATTAAGGTTTGATGCTAGAAATCTTGAAATCACCAAAATTCTTTAGAATCAAGCAACTACAGCTCCAATTCTGCTACTTCCAAGCCTGGGTCCCTTAGCAACTTTGCTAACTCATTCAATCCTAGGAAAATAAGCTTGCTTTTTCTCACATTAGTCACAACCCTAGATAGCTCTAGAAAACTTTCATACACTTTCATCAAATACATCTACTAGTTGCTTCTCTACTTGCACAATATTGGTCAGTTATTGTTGGCAAAGAATTGGGAGACCAAGTGTTTTCTTAATGGTATAGGAAGCCCCTTGTTTACTCCATGTTGCACCTTCAAATCCAAATTCCTAAGCAAAGGGTTGGTGATTATGGTGGCAAAGAGTAATGGGGCAATGGGACACCCTTTCGCATCGACCTCTTTACCTCAAATGGACCTAAGCATAGACCATTTACAAATACATTCTAAAGAGATTGAAACATCCCTATAGAAATTCCACGATTCCTCCTCCATCATCTATCATAGTGATGAACTCTTGTTGCTTCTTTTTCTTCATCAATTTATAAAATTAATTGGTCAAAGCACCAGCCCCATAAGATACCATTTCCCTTAGACTAAAATTTGGCAACTTCACCTTTACGTTTTTGCAAATCCTCCATGTAATGCTCCACTTCTTTGAGAAGTTGATAAAACATCCCATTACAATAACACTTAGCGAGAGTTGTAATAATATACTCCCTGCAATGCTAACTACTAACATGCAACCCTCTTTGAAGTCAATCCTGATCTTTGCCATACATCTTGGTAATCTCAGGGATGGTAGCTATGGATCTCATCTAGTTCTATGTTGGATTAGCCATTGGATTGTTGGTTTGTTTCCAAGTATCCTTCAGTTATAGGTTGAATCCTTCCCTTTCTAGAAAGGAGGTGTTGAAAGAGAGGGCTTCCATTTCTTTGTCCTACTAAACACATCCTTCTTGGATGGACTTCCTAGGCACCTCACATTCCAATAGATCATAGTGAGCCAGCTAATTAACATTATATCTTTGTTCGAACCTCCATAATCCAAAATAACAAAATAGCATTGTCCAAAAATTTTTTGCAAGAAGATTTTAAAGGGAATTTTTAATTTCTTACCTCCATTAGACTTCAAAGAATTTGGTGGTTGAATTTATTTGTTTCCATCTTGCTTTAACTTCAGCACCTTTGGATTGATAATTAGGTTGCTCCTTAGGTTTCTCCTTTTGAGGCTTGTTTGTTTCCTTGAGTTTACCCTTCTCAACCTATGTTTTTTCCTTTTTGCTTCTTTTGAAGTTCTTCCTTATGTCCACTATTTTCTCCTTGGCTTCTTCTTATGTAACGTGCTCGCCTATCAACTGTCCAAGCACGTTTTTAGCCGTCCTCATCGAGAAACGAATCTAAGCGTTGCTGCCCGGCACTCCCATGGAATGTTTTGGGGTTTGTTGCATAGGGTTTCCCAAGTCCGCCTCACAACGGAATGTTCGCAGAGCTGGAACTCCCATGAAATGTTTTGGGGTTTGTTGCATAGGGTTTCCCAAGTCCTGTTGGGGGTAAAGGCGCCTCCGCCATGCCGCCCCGTGTATTACTACACTGACAGTACCCGTCACTGCACACTGCAGGTGGCGAGCGCCCGTCACATCACTTTATTCTTTATTATTTTAGTGACAGTTTGAATAAAGGAAGGCCCGGTCACACATTGTGACTGTTGGAGTTTCCATTTCTTGTCTCTCTTTTTCTTGCTCTTGCTCTCCTGCCATAGCTCGCGTGCAAGCTTCGATCCTTCTCACCTTTCAACTGGTATCAGAGCTTGGCATTCTCTTGCTCGAGCTCGACTCGGTGCTTCGCGACCTTCGCATCGACTTGCTTCATGCATTGGGTCTCCATCCCGGCAGCCATATCCGATCTCCCCGAGCTCCTGTCACTCCCCGGCTTCCCGAGCACCTTCCCAGCCTATTGAGGCACCTTCAAGGCATTGATACTGAGGTATTTGATCATTCTTTCAGGGTTTTATTTCAGTCTACAGGTTGCAAATAGCAAGGGCAGCCATGGCTTCAAACCCTTGAAGCTTATTCCCCTCATATTGTGCCTTACACCTATCAAGGCTCAAAGAGGCTTGTCATAGGCCTTTGATAGGCCCTTCTTGAGCCCCCCATTACCCCCTTTTCAGCCCATGTGGAGCAGCAGCAAGTTCAGTACCAATAGGGTAGATTGCATCACTTTTTTCCAGGCTGTGAGCACTCATCTACTTCAGCTCCACACTTGGCCATTGCTTCTTGCTCTCTACCTTGATCAAGAGGGCTATAGACTTCATGTTTGATGTCATTCAAGCTTTGGGCATTGGTCTTGATCATTCGGGGCTGATTTCTTCAGATTTGGGACTGTCATAAACTGTCATAACAGGCTGAAAATAGGGCAGCACCATTGGCATTAGCATTTGTTGCTTATACTCCATTCCGGTTGTGCTATTTGATGCCCGTATGCGGTCTACATGATGCCTAGTGCCTTGGGAATGTATGCACATGATTATGCCATGATTTTGGCTTGAAATATTGGTTGATTTGGGACTGTTATTTACTGTTATACAGTGCTGGAAATAGGGCAGCCACACTTGGCATTGGCATTTGATGCTTATACTCTACTCCGGTTACCTTGTTTGATGCCCGTATGTGGTCTACTTCCTACTCGGATGTATTGGGGATGTATGCATTTGGTTTGACCATGATTTTGGCTTGAATTTGGGGCTGAAATCTACTGTTTAGAATAGTAAATACATGCTGGAATAACAGTGGGCTGAAGGTACTTTACAGGCTTTGGCACTTACCTACCGATACCGGATGTATGCTTTGAGCTTTGGCATGATGTCTCTGACATTTGGGGACGGCTTGGAGCATATGTATGAGATTATGGGATGCTTTTGAGCTTCGCATTAGCTCCGTCTTCACTGGCATTTGGACCGACTTGGCATGCTCGTGGACCGCCTATGCCTCATGTCTCTGCTTGACAATTAGGCTTTTGCATTACATGCTTTGGTTCGTGACATATGCTATTTGGTTCGTGTATGCCATACCGACATTTGGAGCTTGGATTTGGATGTATTTGAGCATTCCCGGCTTACTTGATCACTGATCTTGGTTGCTATTTGGATGTCATTGAGTTGACCGAGAGCTTATTTGGGCTTATGTATTGCTTCATGGTTAATACGACCGGTGCTTCATGTATGTCATGCTCTCTTGGATGCGCTTGATGCATTGATAGGGTCACTTATCACTGGTGCTTTCTCTTGGGTTGTTTGAGCTTCTGAGCTCGCTTTGTACACCTTTTGTGCCAGTGGGAGCATTTTACATGCTTGCTTGACCTTTGACAGTTGCATGCTATTGGAGCACTTACATGTATTTGGAGCAGTTTATGTCTTGAGCAGCTACATACGCATTGAGACTTTGGGATCATACTCCGATCTTTATTGATATGCATTGATGTACTCTTGGTTCACAGGATGCTTATGAGCTGAGTCTCATATTTGGATCTTTCTCTTTGAGCAGACACCTATTTGTGTCAGGTTTTGGCAGTTACAGGAACACTTTGCCTAGAGTGTCTGGGGGTGTGCCTTTCACTGGAAGATGTTATTTTGACATGCTTCGGTGTTGAGCTCATGTTCTTTTCACTGTCATTGGCCTTGCTTATGTCTGTTTCATGCCGGCTTTGGACCTAGCATTGTTTGCTTGACATTGGATCCTATTTTTGGGACAGTTTGCTCTCTAGATTGCATACCTGCAATTTATTACAGCAAGCAGTTATTGGTGGACTGAGGTGTACTTTTCATGCTAAAATATCTTGATTTGGTATACTGCACCTAGTACTAAGTGGGCAGCAACTTTTGGCACACTCTGCTCGCCCTTTGGACCCCGTTTTGGTCATTTTTGGGCAGTTTCTGCAGTAAAACAGCAAGCAATTTTGGACTGTTTGGGCATTTCCACCCTGCATAATGGCGTCATCTTCGCATGATAGTGCCATCTTTAACATTACAAAGTTGGATGGTACCAACTACTCTTACTGGAAGAGTCAAATTTGGCAAGTCTTGGTGCAGAAATCTCAGATTAAGCCACTTCAGTTGAGTGGGGAGCAGCCTGAAACTATGGACAATGACGACTGGCTTGACCTTGATGAGCTATGCAAGTCCACGATTGTATTGTCTCTCACTGAACAGGTACATTATAATGTATTTGAGGAAGCACAGAGTGCATGGGATCTATGGAATAAGATCAAGAATCTTTATGATAAGAAAAGTCCGGCAAGTCAGATGTACTGGTTGAAGCAGCTTATGGATCTGCGCATGAAGGATAATGCGACTATGTCTGCTCACTTGAGCCAGTTCCATGCTATATTGAAGAACCTGACTTCGCAGGATATCACCTTTGGAGAGGAAGTAACTCCTCTTTTCTTGCTTGGGACTCTGAATGAGTCATGGGATGTTTTTCGTACTACTCTTTGTGCCTCTAGTGCTACTCTAAAATTGGCAGATGTTGAGAGTGCTCTTCTTCAGGAAGAGGGGAATTGCAAAAACTTGGATGCCTCTCGTGGTAGTCATGCTTTGACAGTTAGAGGCAGGAATGACAGGTATGACCGTGGTAATGGCCGAGGCCGTGACTCGCAGAAGGGTCGGTCTAAATCTCGTGGTGGCAAGTCGCGTGGGCGCAATGCAAATGTCACTTGTCATCATTGTGGGAAAAAGGGCCATATTAGACCACAGTGTCATGAGTTGCGCAATGAGAAGCGCAAGGATAAGGGGAAAGATAAAGTGCAGGAGAAGTCCTCTGATCGCAGCATAATACCTGCGAAGTCCAGTGTCAAGATTGAGGAAATTAATGTCACGCAGACTGAGGAGTCCGATGGTAGTGATGAGTTTATACTTGCAGCTAGTTCTTCTGATGCTTCACACTTGACTGAGACATCTAGTATGTATGCACAGTGCTGGTTATTGGATTCAGGAGCATCCTTCCATGTGACGCCTTACCGTGAGTGGTTCCACTCTTACCGCACTATATCTGGTTCAGTCAGACTTGGAGACGACAGGTCTCTTGACATTGTGGGCATGGGTGATATTCAGTTGCAGTTTTCCACTGGCAGTTCATTTTTGCTTAGGGATGTACGTCATGTACTTGCGCTTACGCGCAGTCTTATGTCTGCAGGACAGTTGGATGATGCAGGGTTTCATGTCTGTTTTGGGGATTCTGCCTGGAAGATTACCAAAGGCAGACTTGTGCTTGCTAGAGGCACCAAGGCTGGTAGCCTCTATCCTCTTATTGTATTTGGGTCTTTTGTAGACCATGTTTTGGCAGTGAGCTCTATCCCACATGTATCACTTTGGCATGCCCTTTTGGGGCATATGTCTTTGAAGGGAATGAAAATGTTATCTGGTTTGCAGTATCTTCCGCCTTTGGACTATGCACGTTTTGACTCGTGTGATCATTGTCTTTATGGTAAGCACAATAGGTCTAGCATAAGAAATCGGGTAGGCCACGCATGAGTGAGCCCTTGGCATTGGTGCATTCAGATGTTTGTGGGCCTATGCCTTGCATGTATATGGGTGGCGCGAAGTACTTTGTTACCTTCATTGATGATTTTTCTAGGAAAGTATGGGCTTATCCCATAAAGCAGAAGTCCGATGTCTTGGCAGTTTTTCAGAGATGGCTTGCTCTTGTTGAGAACCAGACTGGGTATAGGCTGAAATGCCTTAGGACAGATAATGGGGGAGAATATGTCTCGCATGCTTTTGAGCAGTTTTGTGATGACAGGGGTATTAAGCGTCAGTTGACCGCCCCTTACACCCCACCCCAGAATGGTTTGGCTGAGCGCATGAACATGACTATTCAGGAGCGTGTGCACTCTATGCTTAGCCATGCAGGCCTACCCCAGAGTTTTTGGGTTGAGGTAGTTAGTACGACAGTGCATGTCATAAACCGATCGCCTTCCAATGGATTGGATTTCCAGGTTGCAGAGGAAGTTTGGGCTGGTAAGCCACCCTCTTATGCGCATCTCCGTGTCTTTGGATGTGAGGCATTCTGCCATGTGCCCAAGGACAAGAGGAGTAAATTGGATCCAAAGAGCATTAAATGCATATTCCTTGGCTATGGTGAGTCAGGAGAGATGGGCTATCGCCTATGGGATCCGCAGGCGCGGAAAATAGTATGCAGCCATGATGTCGTCTTCCATGAAGACAAGATGCACAGGCAGCCTGAGAAGGTGGTTGAGATCTGCAGAGTGATCTTTCAGGAGGAGCCTAGAGCTCCAGCACAGCCAGTAGTACAGCCTGCAGCAGTTTCTCCACAGGGCCAGGGTGTTGGACAACAGGCAGTTAGACAGGCAGCAGAGCCTGCGGTGAGACGGTCTGCTAGAGACAGACGTCCACCTGACAGATTTCAGCCCTCTATGCATTATGTTTTGGTTACAGATGCAGGAGAGCCTTTCACTTATGATGAGGCTATGCGCAGGGGTGACAGTCACTCCTGGGAGAGGGCTATGCAGTCTGAGATAGACTCCCTGCATAAGAATGAGACTTGGGATTTGGTTGCCTTACCTAAGGGCAAGAAGGCTTTGCCATGCAAGTGGGTGTACAAGCTGAAAAGTACCCCTGGACACCCCAAGCCAGCATACAAGGCTAGATTGGTAGTAAAGGGTTTTAAGTAGGAATATGGTGTGGACTTTGATGAGGTCTTCTCTCTTGTGGTTAAGATGACCACCCTGCGCTTAGTCTTGGCTTTGGTTGCACAGCTTGACTTAGATCTATATCAGATGGATGTCAAGACGGCTTTTCTACATGGGGACTTGCATGATGAGATCTATATGGATCAGCCTAAGGGCTTTGCAGAACCTGGCAGGGAGCACCTAGTGTGCAAGTTGAAGAAGAGCTTGTATGGCTTGAAGCAGGCACCTAGGGAATGGTATCATAAGTTTGATGCCTTTATGCAGTCACAGGGCTACAGCAGGAGTGCTATGGATCCGTGTCTTTACAGAAGAAAGCCCGTGATGGCAATTTGCTTATCTTGGTACTCTATGTTGATGATATGCTGATAGTAGGGAAAGCTCATGATGAGCTAGATGCTCTTAAATCTCAGCTGAAGAAGAGCTTTGAGATGAAGGATTTGGGACAGGCCTCACATATACTTGGGATGCGCATTAAGCGCGATAGGCATCAGGGGCTTTTGTATCTCTCATAGCGGGAGTACATTCATAAAGTCCTTGAGCGCTTCCGCATGCAGGACGTAAAGCCTATTGGCTGTCCATTACCTTCTTATGTGAAGGTATCACAGGCCGATTGTCCGCAGACAGATGAGCAGAGGGCCGAGATGGCCAAGATCCCTTATGCTTCAGCTGTGGGTAGTTTGATGTATGCCATGATAGCCACTCGTCCAGATATTGCGCATGCAGTTGGTGTTGTGGCACGCTATATGGCTACACCTGGCAGCAGACATTGGGATGCCGTGAAGGGTATCATGAGGTACCTGAAGGGCACAACAGATATGTGTATTTGCTATGGCAGCCAGGATACAGGGGTCGTGGGGTACACTGACTCCGATTATGCAGGACATGCAGATAGTAGGAAGTCCACTTCTGGCTATGTATTCACCTATGCTGGAGGGGCTGTCTCTTGGATGTCCAGGGTTCAGAAGTGTATGGCTTTGTCTAGCACTGAGGCCGAGTATGTTGCAGCCACTGAGGCTTGCAAGGAGGCCATATGGCTAGGCCATCTAGTTGCTGACCTTGGGATTGATGCTATACCTACACTGCATTCGGATTCAATGAGTGCCATTCAGTTGGCTAAGAATCTGGTCTTCCATGTGAAGACAAAACACATTGAGGTGAGGTATCACTTCATACGTGGTGTTGTGGAGGACAAGTCTGTTGACCTTGTCAAGATCTCCACTGACGAGAATCCTGCAGATCTGCTCACGAAAAGCCTCACTACTGAGCACTTTGCCTTCCTCAGGAGATTGATGGGCATTGGATGAGATGTTGCCTTTCCTCATCCCTTGTACCTATGTACATTTGTACTGTCTTTTCTTTTTTCTTTTCTCTCTCACTAGGGCAGATTCGCCTTTAAGTGGGAGGTTGTTGGGGGTAAAGGCGCCTCCGCCGTGCCGCCCCGTGTATTACTACACTGACAGTACCCGCCACTGCACATTGCAGGTGGCGGGCGCCCGTCACGTCACTTTATTCTTTATTCTTTTAGTGACAGTTTGAATAAAGGAAGGCCCGGTCACACATTGTGACTGTTGGAGTTTCCATTTCTTGTCTCTCTTTTTCTTGCTCTTGCTCTCCCGCCATAGCTCGCGTGCAAGCTTTGATCCTTCTCACCTTTCAAGTCCGCCTCACAACGGAATGTTCGCAGCCGGAACCCACTAAGATCGGCCTGAAATCTGGGGTTGCTGCCCGGCACTCCCATGGAATGTTTTGGGGTTTGTTGCATAGGGTTTCCCAAGTCCGCCTCACAACGGAATGTTCGCAGCCAGAACCCACTAAGATCGACCTGAAATCTGGGTTCCTAGGGGTCAAGGTCTCCTGACAGCATTCTAGCGTCGGGTCTTGGACATCCTACTTTATGCAGAGATACCCAAGCCGAAGCAGAACCATGCCACACTTGGTTCAAAGAGAATAGGAAACAAGAGGGATGCGCTGCTCAACCTCTCTGTCTGTAGGGCATTGTCCCATCCCGGTCCCCTAAAATGGTATGAATCAGGGTTCAAACCTAACAATTCCTAATGGTCAAATGTTGATAAAACCATGTGAGAAGTCTCCCAGTTTTCTGGGACTACCTTGCTGTAGGACGTACCCATCACGAGTTTCGCCCACCTTCTTCCCTTGAGCTTTAGTTTTCCAATTAGCTCCTATCACATTTATGTGTGACATTCAAAATAATCTTCCTTAATTAGGCCTTTTAGGGAACATGGTTTGTTCATGTAATTTATGGCACAGACACAAATACAGACCAAGCAATCTTTTGACAAACATGTTCAAACAAATTTCTTAACTTATCTTCATGTTAATCTTTGTCTCCTACCCATACAGAAGACATTATGTATCCCTTCTATCCAATAGAAGTACTTGGTCCAAAGCACATGGCACCATAATTTCATCAATTATCTAGAATGGGATCTTCCAACGCCCTAGATGTTGGGCTCATGGTAATTTATAACTCCATTCCAGACTAGGCATGGGGTGTTCAAAGCTCCTCTGACCCCAAGTGACCTAGGAGTGAGACACGCTTTCCGCGATTGACCTTTTCACCAGTCGGCCTTCGGTCCATAAATTGAGCAGTGCCCTCTTGTGTTGAAATGTGGCGTGACTTTGGAGATGATCCACCCATGCAGAAATATCCTTGCTTAATTAATCCAATTAAGAATCAAGCACAATCAAGGAAATCGGCCTAATATCATTTTCCAAGAAAACATTCCTTTATTTCCCATGGCAACTTGTCATTACTAATCCTTGCCATGCATTTACCATCAAACACAAACACTTGGAATAATCATCCAAACCACAATCCAACAATCAGTTGAATGTACAAGCATTTAGAGAGTTGTTCGATCAACAGACACGATAACAATTCCATCGCATATTTGCTCTCCTGTTTGGGAACAACGAGCGATTCTATGCAAAATTTACTTAAAAATTGTATGCATAATTTTTAATGTCATTCTTTTTATGATTATGCCATTCATAACCCTGACTAATTTTTCCTTATAATTGTTCTATCACAACGAATAAGCCATATGCATCTAGGTGCAATTAACTTCCCTTGATACAAGCACTTCTCAAACATCATCTTTGAATATTTGAGATGTGATTTATCCTTTTCAATGACCTATTCTAGCATGGCAAAGTACTAACTAGCTTTTAAACTAACCGACTAACTTTTAATTGTGTGGAAATATTACATCCCCCTTCGCTTAGAGAAATTGAGATGTCCTCATCTTGAGAGAAAGTGGGGGTTTCATTCTGGAACCTATGGGGTAAGACCCATCATGCATTCATTGCGACTATTTGACCACTCATAAGCATGCAGTCTTTTAGAATAACAACTTATTATATTAGATTTATCCGAGTCTTGTTTACAAGAGAATAGATTATTGTAGTTACATCTCATAGATATCTTCTAGGTTGTTCCTATGTATTGGATAATTTCCTAGTAGGTTCTAGATCACTAAAGCTTGTACAACTTCATTTCTTGTTAGCTTAAATTCCCTTTTGAGTCTTGTTGGGACAATTGATGTGGTTATGTCCAATGTTGTGGTGCTCAGAGCATCGATGTTAAAGGTGCTTTGGACATTCCCTTTTGAAATGTCCTAGCTCTTTGTAAAAGAAACAACGTGAAGCTTTATCACTTGGAGTCAGAAGATTCTTGGTCGTCCTTGGTAGGATTTTGTTTTTTTAAACCAAATTGTCCTAGGATCCTTTCAACAGATTGAAGTGGTTCTTTATCGTGGAAACTTTTTTTCCGAATTGTCCTCTTTTTAGATTTGGACTGAGGTCCATGGTCAATTAGCTTTGCTTGAAATATTAAAGAATACTCCCAAACTTTCACATTCACGCAAGACCCAATCTAAATTAGTCGAGAAGAACACTTAAGGAAAATTCATTGCAAGTTATAACTGTCATTCCTTGCTAGAGTATCTCTAATCATTTTCAAGTTCTAGACTCAAAATTGATGCAACTTATATTACTCATGTTAACTGTAGTTACAAGAGTAAAGTTTATCCCAATACAAGTTGTATTTCATGTCGATAAAATTTCATGGAGCTCTAGTCACCCTGAAGAAGTGTAGTCGGCTCTAGGTCTTCGTCTTTATTTGACTCCTCTATATATCTATAGATTGCACTTGGGTAGATTCGTTTCCTTGGTGGCTTCATATATTCTAGACTTAAGTCAAGGTAGTCTACATGGACATGCCCTAGCTCATTGCAATGGTAGCATTGGCGATAGGGAGATCTCTTATGGATGTGCACTAGCTCTCCGCAGGTGTGGCAGCTCTTGTCGTGATCTTGGGAATCAACTTTGTCACCCTCACCCAAATTAAGTTCTTGGACAATTGGCTTTGCTCGAAGTAATGCATCTTGCAAGTTTGTTGGATGCCTTGCTTCAAGATGGTGGTTTAGAGGAGTGTTCAGGCCATGGCAAAACTTGGATACTTGCTGTGCAATGTCCATAGGTGGGGCGTACTTTAGTAGGGTTAAAAACTTTGAGTAGTAAGATTCCAAGGTTCATTCTAGCTGCTTGAGCTTGAAGAATTCATTCATCCTCAAAGTCTGGTAGGTTGGCGAAAGGTATCATCTGCATACAACATCTTTAGTTGAGCCCAAGTGATAGCGGCTCCCAAAATACCTTGATCTTTGCACCATTGCTTCCACCATATTCGAGCTTGGCCAACCAACTTAAGCTTGGCTATCATTGCTTGGTTGGTAGCAGCAGTTCGTGAAGTAGAGAAATAGTGATCTATCGACTCAATCCATATCTCCGCCTCTGTTGCAACATCTATCCCTTCTCCATCAAACTTGGGTGCCTTAATTTGCTTGAGAAGGAATTTCTTATCTTGCATGTTAGCATTTGTGGGTGCAGAAGGTGCCTCACAATAAAGCAATACCATTTAGGTTAGTCTATTTAAGATTTGTCTACAAACCATACATTAATCAATTACATATCATTACAAGATTTGGCTCTGATACCAACTGTAACGTACCCGTCTATCGACTATCCAAGCACATTTTTAGTAGTCCATCGAGAAATGAATCTAAGCATCGCTGCCTTGAACTCCCATGGAATGTTTCGGGGTTTGTCATACCTAGGGTTTTCCAAGTCCGCCTCGCAATGGAACGTTCGCGGTGGAACCTACTAGGATCGGACCTGAAATCCAGGTTCCTAGGGGTCATGATCTCTTGACAGCATTCTAGCATCGGGTCTTGGATATCCTACTTTACACAGAGATATCCAAGCCTAAGTAAACCCATGGCGCACTTGGTTTAAACAGAATGGGAAACGAGAGGGACACGTTGCTCAACCTCTCTCCCCGTAGGGCATAGTCCCATCGCGGTCCCCTAAAACGGCATGAATCGGGGCTCTAACCTAACAATACCGAAAGGTCGAGAACGTTGGTAAAACTTGTGAGAAGCCTCCCAGTTTTTTGGGAGATCGGTAGGGCATAGTCCCATCCCAGTCCCCTAAAATGACATGAATCGGGGTTCTAACCTAACAATACCGAAAGGTCAAATGTCGGTAAAACCTTGTGAGAAGCCTCCTAGTTTTCTTGGACCACCTTGCCATAGGACATATCCGTCGCGAGTTCCCTCCACCCGGTTCCCTTGATAGCTTTAGTTTTCTAATAAGGTCCTATCACATTTATGTGTGACATTCAAAATCAGCTTCTTTAATTAGGGCTCTTAGGGAACAGGGTTCGTTCGCGTAATTTATGGTCTAGATACGAATACAGAGCAAGCAATCTTTTGACAAACAAGTTCAAAAAAATTCCTTAACTTATCTTCACATTAGTCTTTGTCTCCTTCCCATACATGAGAAATTATGTATCCCTTTTGTCCAATAGAAGTACATGGTCCAAATCATGTGGCACTATAATTCCATCCATGATCTAGAATACAATCTTCCAACGCCCTAGACGTTGGGCTCACGGCAGTCTACAACTTCATTCTGGACTAGGCAAGGGGTGTTCAGAGCTCCACTGATCCCAAGTGACCTAGGAGTGAGACACACTTTCAGTGATTGGCCTTTTTATCACTCGACCTTCAGCTTGTGAATCGAGCAGTGCCCTCTCAGGTTGAAACACAGCATGATCCTGGAGATGATCCACTCGTGTAGAAATATCCTTGCTTAATTAATCTAATTAAGAATCAAGTATAATCAAGGCAATCGACTTAATATCATCTTCCAGGAAAACATTCCTTTATTCCCCATGGCAACTTGTTATTACTACCCTTGCTATGCATTTACCATCAAACACAAACACTTGGAATAATCATCCAAACCACAATCCAACAATCAGTTGAAAGTACAAGAATTTAGGGAGTTGTTTAATGAACCAACATAAACCAATTGTGTTTTTCCCAAACAATACAATAATAGACACGATAACAATTCCATCGCATATTCACTCTCCCCTTGGGATCAAAGAGCGATTCTATGCAAAATTTACTTAACACGTATGCACAATTTTTAATGTCATTCTTTTTATGATTATGCCATTCATAACCTTTGACCGATTCTTCCTTGTAATTGCTCTATCAATGAATAAGCTGTATGCATCTAGGTGCAATTAACTTCCCTTGATATAAGCACTTCATAAACTTCATCTTTGAATATTTGAGATGCGATTTATCCTTCTCAAATACCTATTCTAGCATGGCAAAGTACTAGGCCTAACGTATCACATGTGAGAATCAAAGCAAGCATCTATCAATTTGGAAATACATTACTTATGATTGGTATTGTAGTTGGATTGACATTGATGCCTTTGCCTGAAGCTTCATTGCTAGTTGTAGGATTGCCATCCACACGCGACATTCTTCGCTTAGGAACCATCGTCCGCAAATAGATTCAAGAGATAAGAAAGAGGAATATATTTTGAGATGGAAGAGCGTAAGAGAAGGTGGCTCAATAAAAGAACGAGATAGGGGGAATTGAGCTAACTTTGTCCCTGCAACCTCTCGGGGTTACTCTTCTCTCTCTCTCCCCCCTTTCTCTCTCTCTCTCTCTCTCTTTCTCTTTGTCTCTCTCTCTCAAGCTCCTTCTCGCAATCTCTTAGAGGGGTATCCTTCTACCTCTCTCTCACAACCTCTCGGGGTCTCCTTGTGCTCTCTTGTGCCCCACATGCATCATATTTATAGCTAAACAAGAGAAGTAGGGTTGTGGCTGAGAGGATGAGCTCTTTGTGGAGGGAATCTTGAAAAAGCTAGTGATCTATCATAAATCTGATGGTTGCATTGGCTTCGAAAGGGATGTAAAACTGCAAGACACTTGAGTAGAAATCTTTTAGATCACTCCTTGTTTTTCTACATGTTCGAAATGCCGTTTATTGCGTGTAAACTGCGATTGCGGCACGTGCAATTTTGCTAATCTCTATTTTTTTCTTGTTTTTTAATTTTAATAAAATCTCAAAAATTGAATAAAATATCACTTACTTTTTTTTATATGATATCAAGTTCTAGAAATCTCCATATCTTCTTAGGATAATATCTAAAATATCTAAAATATATGCTAGTTTTGCCCAAAATCTAATATTTTTGAACCATCCATACTATACACATTAACATTAGTGATTAATATGGCTCATAACTCTCGTTCACATTGTAACTTTCGTGAAGGGTGGCTACGGTCCTCATCAATTCGAGAAAAATATCGAATTACGACTCTCGATTTTTTAAACATATATTTTTAATTAAATAAAAATTGTTAGTTATTAATGTTTGTTAGTTTTTACTTTAGTTAGTAATCTTACTAACTTATAAATTGACTAACTAACTTTTAAACTAACCAACTAACTTTAATTGTGTTGAAATATTACATCCTCCTTCCCTTAGAGAAATCGAGATGTCCTCATCTCGAGAGAAACTGGGGGTTTCATTCTGGAACCTATGGGGTAAGACCCATCATGCATTTGTTGTGACACTCTGGCCACTCATAAGCATGCAGTCTTTTAGAATAACAATTTATTGTATTTGATTTATTCGAGTTTGGATTACAAGAGAAGAATTTATTGTAGTTACATCTCATAGATATCTTCTAGGTTATTCCTAAGTATTGGATAATTTCTTGGTAGGTTCTAGATCACTAAAGCTTGTACAACTTCATTTCTTGAAAGCTCAAGTTCTCTTTTGAGTCATGTTGGGACAATTGACGTGGTTATGTCCAATGTTCTGGTACTCAAAGCACTAGTGTTTTAGGTGCTTTGGACATTCCCTTTTGAAATGACCTAGCTTCTTGCAAAAGAAACAACACAGAGCTTTATCACTTGGAGTCAGAAGATTCTTGGTCGTCCTTGGCTGTTGTGGTTATGTACAATGTTGTGGTACTCGGAGCATCGGTGTTTTGGGTGCTTTGGACATTCCCTTTTGAAATGACCTAGCTCCTTGCCAAAGAAACAATTTAGAGCTTTATCACTTGGAGTTAGAAGATTCTTGGTTGTCCTTGGTAGGATTTCTTTTTTAAAACCAAATTGTCATAGGATCCTCTCAGCAAATTGAAGTGGTCCTTTATCGTGGAAACTTTGCTTCCGAATCATCCTCTTTTTAGATTTGGACCGAGGTCCATGGTCAATTGGATTTGCTTGTAATATTAAAGAATACTCCCAAAATTTCACATTCTGGCAAGACCCAATCTATATTAGTCGAGAAGAACACTTAAGGAAAATTCATTGCAAGTTATAACTGTCATTCCTTGCTAGAGTATCTCTAATCATTTTCAAGTTCTAGGCTTAAAATTGATGCAACTTATATTACTCGAGTTAACTGTAGTTACAAGAGTAAAGTCTATCCCAATACAAGTTGTATTTCATGTTGATAAAATTTCATGGATTTTTAGTCATCCTGAAGAGGTGTAGTAGGCTATAGGTCTTCGTCTTTATCTGACTTCTCTATATATCCATAGATTGCACTTGTGTAGCTTCATTTCCTTGGTGGCTCCATATATTCTAGGGGCAGTTTACTTTGATGTGCACTAGCTCATTGCAGTGGTAGCATTGGCATTAGGGACATCTCTTACGGATGTGCTCTATCTCTCCGCATGTGTAGCATATCTTGTCATGATTGTGGGAATCATCTTTGTCACCCTTGCTCGAATTAAGTTCTTGGATGATTGGCTTTACTCGAAGTAATGCATCATGTAAGTTTGTTGGACACATTGCTTCAAGAAAATGGTTTAGAGGAGTGTTCAAGCCATGGCAAAACTTGGATACTTTCTACGCAATATCCATAGGTGGGGCATATTTTAGTAGGGTTACAAACTTTGAGTAATAGGATTCTAGGGTTAATTCCAGCTGCTTGAGCTCGAAGAATTCATTCATCCTCAAAGTCTGATAGGTTGGTAGAAGGTATTGTCAGTGTACAACATCTTTCAGCTAAGTCCAAGTCACAGCAATTCCAGAAATACCTTGATCTTTGTACCATTGCTTCCACCATATTCGAGCATGGCCAACTAACTTAAGTTTGGCTATCAATTCTTGGTTAGTAGTAGTACTAGTTCCCCGGAGCAGAGAAATAGTCATCCATCAACTCAATCCATATCTCTGCATCTGTTGCAATGTCTATCCCTTCTCCATCCCTTCTCCATCAAACTCGGGTGCCTTAATTTGCTTGAGAAGAAATTTTCTTCTCTTGCATGTAAGCATTCGTGGGTGCAAAAGTTGCCTAACAATCAAGCCATACCATTTAGGTTATTCTATTTAAGATATGTCTACGAACCATACAATAATCAATTACGTATCATTATGATGTTTGGCTTTGATACCAACTGTAACATGCCCGCCTATCGGCTATCCAAGCACATTTTTAGCAGTCCATCGAGAAACAAATCTAAGTGTCGTTGCTCGGCACTCCCATGGAATGTTCCGGGGTTTGTCACCTAGGGTTTTCCAAGTGCGCCTCGCAATGGAATGTTTGTGACAGTTGAAGGCACTAGGATCATTTGAGATTCGGGTTCCTAAGGGTCATGGTCTCTTGACAGCATTCTAGCATCGGGTCTTAGACATCCTACTTTATGTAGAGATACCCAAGCCGAAGTAGACCCATGCCGCACTTGGTTCAAAGAGAATGGGAAAAGAGAGGGATGCGCTCCTCGACCTCTTTGCCCGTACGGCATAATCCCATCCTGGTCCCCTAAAATAGCATGAATCGGGGTTCTAACCTAGCAGTACCTAAAGGTCCAGAATGTTGATAAAACCTTGTGAGAAGCCTCCCAGTTTTGTGGGACCGGTAGCGCATAGTCCCATCCCTGTCCCCTCAAATGGCATGACTCGAGGTTCTAACCTAACAATACCTAAAGGTCGAAGGTCGGTAAAACCTTGTGACTAGCCTCCTAATTTTCTCAGACCACCTTGCCGTATGACAAACTTGTTGCGAGTTCCACCTACCCGCCTCCCTTGATAGCTTTAGTTTTCTAAATAGGTCCTATCACATTTATATGTAGCATTCAAAATCAGCTTCCTTAATTAGTCCTTTTAGGGAACACGTTCGTTCGCATAATTTATGGCATAGACAAAAATACAAAGCAAGCAATCTTTTGAAAAACAAGTTCAAACAAATTGCTTAACTTATCTTCACGTTAATCTTTGTCTCCTGCCCATACAGGAGAAATGATGTATCCCTTCTGTCCAACAAAAGTACTCAGTCGAAATCACATGGCACCATAATTCCATCCATTATCCAGAATAGGATCTTCCAATACCCTAGAGGTTGGGCTCATGACAGTTTGCAACGCCGTTCCGGACTAGGAAAGGGGTGTTCAGAGCTTAATTGACCCCAAGCGACCTAGGAGTAAGACACACTTTCCGTGATTGACCTTTCACCATTCGACCTTCGGCTCGTAAATCGAGCAGTGCCCTCTCAGGTTGAAACGCGGCGTGACCTTGGAGATGATCCACCTGTGCAGAAATATCCTTGCTTAATTAATCCAATTAAGAATCAAGCACAATAAAGGAAATCGGCCTAATATCATATTCTAAGAAAACATTCCTTTATTTCCCATGGCAACTTGTCATTACTAACCCTTGCCATGCATTTACCATCAAACCCAAACACTTGGAATAATCATCCAAATCACAATCTAACAATCAGTTGAATGTACAATCATTTAGGGAGTTGTTCGATCAACCAACAAAAACCAATTGTATTTTTCCCAAACAATACAATAATAGATGTGATAACAATTCCATCGCATATTCGTTCTTCCCCTTGGGATCAAAGATCGATTCTATGCAAAATTTACTTAACACTTGTATGCACAATTTTTTATGTCATTCTTTTTACGATTAGGTCACTCATAATCTTTGACCGATTCTTCCTTGTAATTGCTCTATTAATGAATAAGCCGTATGCATCTAGGTGCAATTAACTTCCCTTGATACAAGCAATTCGTAAACTTCATCTTTGAATATTTGAGATGTGATTTATCCTTCTCAATGATCTATTCTAGCACGGCAAATTACGGAGCCTAATGTATCTCATGCGAGAATCAAATCAAGCATCTATCAATTTTGAAATATATTACTTATGACCAGTATTGCAGTTAGATTGAAAGTGATGCATTCGCCCGAAGCTTCGTAGCTGGTTGTAGGATTGTCATCTGCACGTGACATTCTTCCTTGGGGGCCATCATCCGGAAATAGATTAGAGAGATAAGAATGAGAAATAGATTTTGAGATGGAAGAGTGTAAGAGAAGGTGGCTCAAATGAAGATCGAGATAGGTAAAATTGAGCTAACTCTCTCCCTTGCAGCCTCTTGGGATAAGTGTTTTCTATTCTCCCCTCCCTCTCTCTCTCTCTAGCTCCTTCTCACAATCTCTTGGAGAGGTATCCTTCTACCTCTCTCTCGCAGCCTCTCAGGGTCTACTTGTGCTCTATTGTGCCTCCGATGCCTCATATTTATAGCTAAACAAGAGAAGAAGGGTTGTGGCTGAGAGGAAGAGCTCTTTGTGGAGGGGATCTTGGAAACATTAGTGGTTTGATGATAAAATTATAAATCTGATGGTTGCATTGTCTCCGAAAGGGGGGTAAAACCCCAAGACACTTGGTTAGACATCTTTTAGATCACTCCTTCTTTTTCTCCCTGTTCAAGGTATTGTTTATTGCATGTAAACTGCCATCGTGGGGCGCGCATGATTTCACCAATCTCTCTTTTTTGTCATTTTTAATAAAATCCTGAAAAATAACTAAAATATCACTTACTTTTTTTTAATATGACATCCAATTCTAAAAATATCTATATCTTTTTGGGATAATATTTAGAATATCTAAAATATGCTTATTTTGCCCAAAATCTAATATTTTTGGACCATCCATATTATACACATTAACACTAGTGATTAATATGGCTCATAACTCTCCTTCATGTTGTAATTTTGGTGAAGGGTAGATACTGTCCTTGTGAATCCGAGAAAAATATTGGATTACAACTCTCGATTTTTTAACATATATGTTTAATTAAATAAAGACTATTAGGTAGTTTTTACTGTAATTAGTAATCTTACTAACTTATCAATTGACTAACTAACTTTTAAACTAACCAACTAGCTTTTAATTTTGTGAAAATATTACATCCTCCTTGCCTTTGAGAAATCGAGATGTCCTCATCTCGAGGGAAACTGGGGGTTTCATTTTGAAACCTGTGGGGTAAGACCTATCATGAATTCGTTGCAACACTCTGACCACTCATAAGCATGCGGTCTTTCAGAATAACAACTTATTGTATTTGATTTATTCGAGTCTAGATTACAAGAGAAGAGTTTATTGTAGTTACATCTCATGGATATCTTCTATGTTGTTTCTAATTATTGAATAATTTCATGGTAGGTTCTAGATCACTACAGCTTACACAACTTCATTTCTTGTAAGCTCAAGTTCCCTTTTGAGTCATGTTTTGGACAATTGACGTGGTTATGTCCAATGTTGTTGTACTTGGAGCATCGGTGTCTAGGGTGCTTTTTGGACATTCCCTTTTGAAATGACCTAGCTCCTTGCGAAAGAAATAACGGGAAGCTCTATCACTTGGAGTCAGAAGAATCTTGATTGTCCTTGGTAGGATTTTCTTTTTTTAAACCAAATTATCATAGAATCCTTTTAGCAGATTGAAGTGATCCTTTATTGCGGAAGCTTTGTTTTTGAATTGTCCTCTTTTTAGATCTGGAATGAGGTCCATGGTTAATGGGCTTTGCTTGTAATATTAAAGAATACTCCCAAACTTCCACATTCTGGCAAGACCCAATCTATATTAGTCGAGAAGAACACTTAAGGGAAATTCATTGCAAGTTATAATTGTCATTCCTTGGTAGAGTATCTCTAATCATTTTGAAGTTCTTGGCTCAAAATTGATGCAACTTATATTACTCGGGTTAACTGTAGTTACAAGAGTAAAGTTTATCCCAATACAAGTTGTATTTCATGTCAATAAAATTTTGTGGATTTCTAGTCATCCTGAAGAGGTGTAGTAGGCTCTAGGTCTTCGTTTTTATCTGACTCCTCTATATATCCACAGACTGCACTTATGTAGCTTCGTTTCCTTGGTGGCTCCATATCTTCCGGACGGTCAGTCTACATGGACGTGCCCTAGCTCATTGCAATGGTAGCATTGGCGATAGGGAGATCTCTTATGGATGTGCACTACCTCTCCATAGATGTGGCATCTCTTGTCATGATCTTAGGAATAATCTTTGTCACCCTTGTCCAAATTAAGTTCTCAAATGATTGGATTTTCTCGAAGTAATGCATCTTGCAAATCTGTTGGACGCATTGCTTCAAGACGATGGTTTAGAGGAGTATTAAGGCCATGGCAAAACTTGGATACTTGCTGTGTAATATCCATAGGTGGGGCATATTTTAGAAAGGGTTACAAACTTTTAGTAGGATTCCAAGGTTAATTCCAGTTGCTTGAGCTTGAAGAATTCATTCATCCTCAAAGTTTGGTAGGTTGGTTGAAGGTATTGTCCATGTACAACATCTTTCAGTTGAGCCCAAGTGACAGCGGTTCCCAAAGTACCTTGATCTTTGCACCATTGCTTACACCATATTCAAGCTTGGCCAACTAACTTAAGTTTGGTTATCATTGCTTGGTTGGAAGCAACAGTTGTAGAGAAATAGTCATCCATCGATTAAATCCATATTTTCGCATCTGTTGCAACGTCTATTCCTTCTTCATCAAACTCGGGTGCCTTGATTTGTTTGAGAAGGAATTTCTTTTTTTGCATGTCAGCATTCGTGGGTGCAGAAGATGCCTGAGAATCAAGACATACCATTTAGATTATTCTATTTAAGATATGTCTATGAGCCATACATTAATCAATTACATATCATAACAAAGTTTGACTCTGATACCAACTGTAATGTGCCCGCCTATTGGCTATCCAAGCACGTTTTTAGCGATCCATCTAGAAACGAATCTAAGCGTTACTTCCCTATCACATTTAGTTTTCTAAATAGGTCCTATCACATTTATGTGTGGCATTCAAAATCAGCTTTCTTAAATTAGGCCTTTTAGGGAATACGGTTTGTTCGCATATTTTATGGCACAGACACAAATTCAGAGCAAGCAATCTTCTGACAAACAAGTTCAAACAAATTCCTTAACTTATCTTCACATTAATCTTTGTCTCCTTCCCATATAGGTGAAATTATGTATCCCTTCTGTCCAATAGAAATACCCGGTCCAAATCACATGGCACCATAATTCCATCCATTATCTAGAATAGGAACTTCCAATGCCCTAGACGTTGGGCTCACTGCAGTCTACAACTCCGTTCCGGACCATGCAAGGGGTGTATAGAGCTCCACTGACCCCAAGTGACCTAGGAGTCAGACACACTTTCTGTGGTTGGCCATCTCACCACTCAAGCTTTGGCCTATGAATCAAGCAGTGCCCTCTTGGGTTAAAACGCTGCGTGACCTTGGAGATGATCCACTCGTGCAGAAATCTCCTTACTTAATTAATCCAATTAATAATCAAGCACAATCAAGGCAATTGATCTAATATCATCTTCCAAGAAAACATTCCTTTATTCCCCATGGAAACTTGTCATTATTGACCCCTGGTATGCATTTACCATCAAACGCAAACACTTGGAATAATCAACCAAATTACAATCCAACAATTAGTTAAATGTACAAGTATTTAGGGAGTTGTTCGATCAACCAATAAAAACCAATTGTATTGTTCCCAAACAATATAAGAATAGACGTGATAACAATTCCATCGCATATTCGCTCTCCCTCTTGGGATCAAAGAGCGATTCTATGAAAAATTTACTTAACACTTGTATGCACAATTTTTTATGTCATTCTTTTTACGATTATGCCATTCAGAACGATTGATCGATTCTTCCTTATAATTGCTCTATCAACAAGTAAACCATATGCATCTAGGTGCACTTAACTTCCCTTAATACAATGACTTCATAAACTTCATCTTTGAATATTTGAGATGCGATTTATCCTTTTCAATGACCTATTCTAGCATGGAAAACTATGGAGCCTAACATATCTCACGTGAGAATCAAAGCAAGCATCTATCAATTTGGAAATACATTACTTACGATCAGTATTGCAGTTGGATTGACAGTGATGCCTTTGCCAGAAGCTTCGTTGTTGTTGGTTGTAGGATTGTCATTCACACGTGACCTTTTTCACTTGGGGGCCATCATCCACAAAAAGATTCGAGAGATAAGAATGAGGAATAGATTTTGAGATGGAAGAGTGTAAGAGAAGGTCGACCAAGATAGGGGGAATTGAGCTAACTCTCTCCTTTGCAGCCTCTCGGGGGGACTGGTAGGGCATAGTCCCATTGCAGTCCCTTAAAACGACATGAATTAGGGTCTAGCCTAATAATACCTAAACCTTGTGAGAAGCCTCCTAGTTTTCTAGGACCACCTTGCCGTAGGACAGACCTGTCACGAGTTCCGCCCACCTGCTTCCTTGATAGATTTAGTTTTCTAATTAGGTCCTATCACATTTATGTATGACATTCAAAATCAGCTTCCTTAATTAGGCCTTTTAGGGAACACGGTTGATTCGTGTAATTTGTGGCACAGACACGAATACATAGAAAGCAATCTTTTGACAAACAAGTTCAAACAAATTCCTTAACTTATCTTCATGTTAATCTTTATCTCCTGCCCATATAGGAGAACTTATGTATCCTTTCTGTCCAATAGAAGTACCCGGTCCAAATCACATGGCACCATAATTTCATCCATTATCTAGAAGAGGATCTTGGAATGCCCTAGAGGTTGGGCTCACGGCAGCCTATAACTCCATTTCGGACTAGGCAAGGGATATCTAGAGCTCCACTGACCCCAAGCGACGTAGGAGTGAGACACACTTTCTGTGATTGGCCTTTCCACCACTTGACCTTCGACCCGTAAATCGAGTAGTGCCCTCTTGGGTTGAAACGCGGCGTGACCTTGGATGTAATATTCCCACCATAAAACTTCATATCAAGAAACAAATTCGGACTTGAAATATTTTAAAAATTACTCGTTGAGTTATCACATAAGTGATTGCACATAATATCGAGTCTTGTATTAAATCAATTCTGCAATTTGATACGAGAAGACGCCTCAATATTCCCATCCAACAAAGACACTTAGCAAATAATATTACGACGGCTCTATCATAATAATTTTTACATTATCTTTGATTTAGTGTTCGCGATTCCATTTAATGCATAAAAAATTGCATTGATTTCCTAATGGCAAGACAAATCGCAAAAGCCTTGATTGGTAGACAAAGAACCTCCAAGAATGAGCATGATATTGAGTAAGTTAAGTATCAAAGATTATGGCATGACTTTATAAACTAGATAAGTCATGAGGTAACTTGGCCAAAAACCACCAGATGAAGTCATTTTGAAGAAAAAAAGATGTTTTCTAAAAAATAGGCAAAAAATCATGACATTTTGATGCCTTGAGGGAAGAGAAAGCATTTTAAAATCATCCCTATGCCACCATCCAACAGGCAAGCAATCAAAAAGCATTTTTTATAAAGCTTACTTAGCTCTTGACAAGTAGCCAAAAGAATGAGCTGACTGCATGCTCCCCCCTCATGGCTATAAACACTCCTCCTCTCCTTTACAAAAAAAGCAAGAAGGAAGACCTTTTGATGATGGAAAAATTTCTCTACATCTCTTATCCATTCTAGCTTGAGCCTTGAAGGAGGAAAATACCCCTCTTCTACCTCCTTTCACCTTTCTCTACCCCATGTTACGCCTTTCTTCCATACAGCCATATCGTTAAGCAAAACGTTGGTGAAAATTTTTTAGATGACCATCAACTCCCCCTGAACTACAACGTTAATTTCACTTGACATCCATGGGTCCACGAGGTCACAAAAATTCAAGAAACCCATTTGAAGCAAAAGAACAAAGAAATGTGGCCGATGGAAAAAATGATGCGATAGGAATTGGCGAAACCCTCGTTACTACAAATCTGATAGAGGTAACATGTCATTGGTTTGGGAAAAAATAATATTTTATAAGCTTATCGCTATATTTGGCTTTAAATGAATAGAAACACATTCTAAAGAAAATGCATATGAACTGCCACTTAGGAAAATAGCCTAAGTAATATGATAATTAACTATTAAGTGAAAAGATTCTTTCACTTAGAAAAGGATTATATGCCTTTCATTAAGAAAATATCTTAATTATGTTTTATTTTGTGATATTTATTGTTATTCCATTAATGATGCATGTGATCAGAATAACAAAAAAAAGGTAGACGGTGTTAGGGAATTGAATATTTTATATATTTTTTTAAAATTGACTATCTCTATTTCATTTTGCTAATGATAAACAGATGCATATGCATATTATAATAATTTATAGAAAATAATTTAGATAATGTCATGAAATAATCAATGCATTAAATCAACATAAAATTGCATAGGAAAATATATACTAGATGTGAATAAATTCGATGCGTGGAAATATAATTCAATGTAGGAAAGATAAAAGAAAAATTGCACTTATGATTTTTGCATTGCTTAGAATAAAGTTTTTTAGAAAAACAATAAGCATTACACTTAGGACTTAGCTAAATGAAAATTGATCTTTCTAGATAACGTTGAAAGTTTGACAAATGGTCGAACATCATCAATTAAACCATAGAATATGAGTATAGTAAAATAAAAAAATATTTTCTTGCTAAAAACACATGCAATGTTAATATTAATGGTTATATTAACGAGAACGTCAACATCATGAGTTGACCCACGTATGAGTTAGCAAGAAAACCTAACCTAAAATATCGAGAATGTTGAAGCAAAAACAACTATGAAATACTCGACAACCCTGAAACTGTTAGTATTAGGAAATTAAATAAATATTGGAAGTCTGTAGGACTTGTTGGACATTGATAAGAATTTATCGATACAAATTCTAATATCTAAATAGACTTGGAAAAGCATTTGAAATCTTGCTAATTACGGGTTAGGGCAGGGCAACGCATGAATTGCCTATCATAGGTATAAATGCCCATATTATCTGTTAGGGTAAAAACACCAAGTTTTCATAAGGATAAAATAGACTTCAGATTTGCGAAATAACTTGTGGATCTGGAAAAAAGAGTTGTAAGTAGGAAGCGAAACCCTAAGAATAAGGTGGGACCTTAAAAGAGAAACCCTAGAATTGGGTGGGGCTGCTTCCTATACTAAAAACACTTGCTCCAATTTCTTTTTTGATTTTTGTGCATGCATTGATGGTTGCACATGAAAGATTAATTATGCTTGCAGTAGTTAGATTTGATTGTAATATATAATTAGGATAATAAGAGGAAAGATTGCGCTATGCCTTTCCCACGACTAGATGCAGAATCCTGCTCCAAGGGGGATTGTTTTGTACCACTGCAAGGAGCTTTGGATCGGCCCAACGGCGAGAGGTTACTTGGTGAGGAATTCATTAGGTAAGAGGAGGCAGGAAATCCTGAGGGGCTCGGGATCCTAGAGTCCCCGATATTAGTGAAGGGACGGAAATCTTGGAGGGTTTGTTTTCTTCTACACGGACAGAATGGATTTTTTGATGAACGAATGTTTTATCTTCTATGTAGATAGAAGGGAAAAAGCATTGTAAATAACTTTGCGAAATAATAAATAAATATGTTTTGCCAAAAGATTATTTTTCTCTGTCTTTGTGTTGTGTCATAAAATTACGTGAAGGAACTTATGAGAATGGGTTAATCAACGAAGCTGCTTTCATATGTCATAACTTGATGTGATAGGTAATTAGAAAACTAAAGAAAACCATTTGTGGAAAGCAAGTGAGCGAGATCCCTGACGGATCCGTCCTATGGATGGGTGGTCTCGGTAAGCTGGGAGCTTCTCTCAAGAGATCGAATGAAACGTTAATTAGGAAAAATTAGGTAGATCTGAACATTGACTTACATAGGGTTAGGTCTTAAAACCTTGATCAGTAATTATCTTAGGGAAAAGGTGCAGTAGCTGTGCCAAAACTCCGTTAAGGTTCCCTGAATCCTAACCAACTGCTGGAAAAAAGCGTTGCGCTCCATGAACCAAGGGTAACTATGATCGCTCTAGTTGGACAAGAAGCCCTTGTGGGACACCTCCAATGGAGCTAGTTGATGTATCGAGACCTCAGTTGTCAAATTGGGACCCCGAGCTTGCAGGTTGATCCTCGTGGGGACGGCCGGTACCTTTCGTTACAGGGTGGACTTTGGGAAACCTAGATGATAGACCCTGTGCATTTTTGTGAATTCCACGGATGACGAGTGGAGAAGAGAAATGATGAGGATACTCGATCGCCTATATGATCCATCCCTTGTGAATCGTGAAAGAAGATGGTTCTGGGATGAGCGTTATTGTTACATCGAGGTTGATCGATTCTTCAACATGCAGAGTGATCTAAAACGCCTTGAATGGATGGAAAATTTAAAAGTAGTTGAGGCCTTTATCTTTTTTCTGTCCAGAAGGAATCCACTTATGATTACCAGTGGTCGGCATATACATCTAGACCATTATGTCTATGACAAGGTACTAAAGGTAATCCCAGCCAACAAGATTATAATCCAAGGACATCACAAGTATCGAGATTACCATATCCATGGTTTTCTAGATCTACCATTTCCACAGTATAGGTTTCAGGACGTAGACAACAATTGGCCTACTTTCTTCTATATGAATGTAATTGATATCCATGGTTTTCTAGATCTGCCATTTCCACAGTATAGGTTTCAGGATGCAGACAACAATTGGCCTACTTTCTTCTATATGAATGTAATTGATATCCATCCCTGAAAAAGAAAGATACAATGATATCATGTTTTGGAAATTGTACATAGCATCTAGCCTATCCTATTGATGTTGATGTATCTCTACTTGTAAACATTTGCCATTTGTAAATATTGCTTGTAAAAATCATAGTATACGGCTACTAATAATAAAAGATAACAACGACTAGATATTGTAAAAATATTGTGCTCTTTGGTCCATCATTGTTTTACAAAACTAGTAAGATATGTTAATGTGGAAACGAAGCTAAAAAGTTTAAAGCACTAAACTAATTCGTGAAACTTATGATAACCGCCAGGGTAATACAGTTATCGCCAGTCCAACTGAAATTCAAGAGAAGAAGTATCTCCTTAAGGAGGTTAAGCCACCAGAATTTAATGGCAAGGGCAAAGATGTTGAAGTCGAGACAGAGATTTGGATTGAGACCATGGAGGACTACTTTACTGCCACGGAAACTACCCCTACTAATCAGGCTATGATCACCAAGTTAAAATTGACCAGTGAGGCATGCCTGTGGTGGAAACAGTGGTGTAAAGACTAGGAACTTGCTGAGACAGCCATTACCTGGGAAAAGCTGAAAGAAGCTATGCGTGGTTTTGATATTTGCCACCAGCTTATCGCACACTAAAAATGAATGAGTTCTTTAACTTAAGAGAGATGGGAATGAGCCTGGGGGCATATTACTCAAAGTTTATCTCATTGCTTAAATATGCACCTTCCATGACTATTGCTAAGCACATGTGTCTAAGTTTTGTCACGGATTGAATGCTCCTCTGAACACACACCTTGAATCTATGCGCCCAACTAATCAGCAAGATGTTTTGATTCGTGTAGCACCTCTTGTTCAGGAGATTCAGTCAAAGCCAAGGAATACTAGGCTCTGGAATCAAAACAAAGGGACTTTATGGGGCTATGTTAAGCGAGCCCAAGGTCAGTGTCCACTTGGTCAGGAAAGAGGGCCAAAACAAATGCAATCGTGAACTTCATACCTATAGGAAGTAATTCAGCAGTACCTAGGTGTTTCCACTGTAATGAGCGAGGCCACTTTAAAAGATAATGTCCAAAGCTTAGCCGAATTCCTCACCAAGGACAGTACATAGGTCAGAACCAAGCTTCAATTGCAAAAGGAAAAGCATCTGCTATAATTCTTAAAGATCTTGAAGAAGAGAGAAACCCAACTATGGAAGCCGATATGGAGAGGGCATTAGTTCGCGCCACCCTCCATAAGAAAGGTCCAAATTGCCAATTTTTAGTGATTCAAACACCAGTAGAATATGAGGGTAAGTCCCTTAAAATTTTGATTGATTGTGGAAGCACACACTCTTTCATGTCACCAAAGTGTGCGAAGAAATTAGGTATACACACAATACCTACATCTAGGTTACTTGTGGAACTTGCCAATGGAAAAGAAATCCTATCTACTCAGAAAACTTGCAAAGTGACATTTAGCTTGGGAAGCAATCTCTCTGAAATGGGATTTAGATCATGAATTTAGGGGCCTACGAATGTCTATTGGGTATGAACTGGTTAATCCCCAATGACACACATATTCAATGTAGAAAAGGCCAGGTGACTTTTCAAAACCTAAAGGGGGAAACAGTGATGACCCAAGGTGAGGTAGGAAAAACCAAGGTTCAACTAGCCAAATCATGTCACATAATAAAAGGGTTAAGAAAATGATTACATGTGTATCTCATAAAATTAAATAAGGTTGTGCAGAATAAACAAGACAAGGGAGAGACATATTGGCTGAAGGAATATGATGATATCTTCCCAGAAGAGCTGACTAAATTACCACCTCCAAGAGAAGTTGATCACGAGATCAGACTTGAACTAGGAGCCGCTCCAATCGCTAAGAGTCCATATAAAATATCTATCCACGAAGCAATTGAGCTGAAAAAGCAACTCAAGCAGTTACTGGATCAAGGATACATCAGGCTCAGTAATTCACCATGGAGCTCAAAAGAAAAAGGACGAAACTCTCCGCCTTTGCATTGATTACCAAGGTCTAAACCAAGTACAATCAAGAATAAATATCCAATCCCAAGAATAGATGAGCTACTTGATAGGCTGCAAGGAGCGAGAATATTTTCCAAGATTGATCTCCGATCTGGTTATTACCAAATAAGGATCAAGGAAGAAGATATCCTCAAAACTGCTATCAATACTAGATATGGTCATTTTGAATATCTCGTAATGTCTTTTGGTCTAACTAATGCCCCTTCTACATTTAATAGATTGATGCAAGACATTTTTTGACCTTATCTTGATAAGTTTGTCCTAGTATTCTTTGATAACATCCTAACATACTTCAAGGGAGACGAAGACCATGAGTGTAATATCTCTGCACAGTAAAAGTTAGTTGGTTAGTTCGAAAGTTAGTTAGTCAATTAATAAGTTAGTAAGGTTGCTAACTAAAGACTAATTAAGGTAAAAACTAATTAACATTAATAACTAATGATTTTATTTAATTAAAAATATTTTATTTAGAAAAATCGAGAGTCGTAAATCCGATATTTTTCTCGGATTGACAAGGACCGTAGCTACCCTTCACATAAATTACAACATAAATTACAATGTGAACGAGACTTATGAGCTATATTAATCACTAGTATTAATGTGTATAGTTTGGGATGGTCCAAAAATATTAGATTTTGGGCAAAACTAGTTTATTTTAGATATTTTAGATATTATCCTAAAAAGATAGAACTAAAAGTCATTAAAAGAAAAGGCAAGTGATGTTTTAGTTAGTTTTGGAAATTTTATAAAAAGAGAAATAAAGAAAAGTGACTGGCAAGATCGCGCGCGTCACGATCGCAGTCTACAAGCAGTAGACAGCACTTCGAACAGAGAAAAGAAGAAAGAGTGAACTAAGAGCTTTCTAAGCAAGTGTCTTGGAGTTTTACCCCCCTTTTGGAGCCAATGAAACCATCAGATTTATGATCTGAGCATCAGATCACTGAGTCTTCTAAGAGCCCCTCCACTATTATTCTCAGACTTATCCCCTCCTCTCTAATTCATTATAAATATGAGGCATAGGGAGGCACAAGGGAGCATCAGGAGACCCCGAAAGGCTGCAAGAGAGAGGGAGAGAGTATACCCCTCCAAGAGAGAGAGAGAGAGAGAGAGAGAGAGAGAGAGAGAGAGAGAGAGAGAGAGAGAGAGAGAGAGAGAGAGAGAGAGAGAGAGAGAGAGAGAGAGAGAGAGAGAGAGAGAGAGAGAGAGAGAAGAGTTACCCCGAGAGGCTGCACAATTTCCCTCTATCTTGATCCTTGATTTAACCATCTTCTCTTTCACTCTCCCATCTCGAATCTATTCCACCTTCTTAATCTCTTGAGTCTACTTGCGGACGATGGCCTCCAAGCAAAGAATGTTGCGTGTGGATGACAATCCTGCAACTAGCAAACAGAGCTTCGGGCGAAGGCATCACTATCAATCCAATTGTGGTACCAGTCGTAAGTAATGTATTTTCAAATTGATAGATGCTTGTTTTAATGCTCGTAAGAGATGCATTAGGCTCCGTACCTTGTGGTGCTAGAATAGGTCATTGAAAAGGATAAATCACATCTCAAATATTGAAAGATGAAGTTTGTGAAGTGCTTGTATCAAAGGGAGTTAAATTGCACCTAGTTGCTATGTGATGAATCCATGCATAGCATAAGCAACATATGGGACACTAAAGTATTGAGCATCGATGAGTCTTTGATTAATCTTTACCGAGGATAATATTGTTTAAAGTTCGTAAATGCATATACACGGTATATACATGGGAGAGATTATATAAACTTTACATCGATGACATGCGACTCCTTGCCTTAGGAGAAAGGAAGATAAAGCCAAGAAAAAATGTTGCATAGTAGGAAAATGCTAAAAGATAATTGTCACTTAGAGAAGAGGCATAAATGCTCTTGCTAGATTGATTAATTTGCATTGGAATGATAGGACTTACATCATGTATAGTATTGGAACCTTTAGCATATGCCTTAGGCTAAAGGAGGGAATATTAAGTAAATTCTACTCTTTGGCCCCAAGGGGGAGAGTGAATATGCGATGGAATTATTGTCGCGTCTATTATTGTATTGTTTGGAAAAAATACAATTAGTTTTGTTGGTTGATTGAACAACACCCTAAATGTTTTTCTTTCAATCAAGGGATTGTTGCATTGTGATTTGGATAAATATTCCAAGGCTTGTATTGATGGCAAGGGTCTATAATGACAAGTTGCCATGGGAATAAAGGAACATTTTTCTAGAATATGATATTAGGGCTGATTGCTTTGATATTAATTAAGGAAGGATATTTTGCATGAGTAGATCATCTCCAATATCACATCGCGGATTATCCCGAGAGGGCATTGCTCGATTCACAGGCCGATGGTCGACTGGTGAAAAGGCCAACCACGAAAATGGCATCTCACTCCTAGACCGCTTGTGGGTCAGGTGGAGCTTTGGACACCCCTTGCTTGTCCAAAATGGAGTTGGAGATCCCCGTGAGCCCAACCTTTGGGACGTTGGAAGATCCTATTCTAGATAAAGGATGGAAATTTTGGTGCCATGAGATTTGGATCGGGTACTTTTGTTGGACAGAAGGGATACATAATTCTCTTGTATGGGCAGGAGACAAAGATTAACTTAAAGATAAGTTAAGGAACTTGTTTGATAAAAGGACTGCTTGGTTTTTTTTTGTGTATGTGTTGTAAATTACATGAATGAACTCTGTGCCCTAAAAGGCTTAATTAATGAAGTTGATTTTAAATGTCGCACATAAATGTGGTAGGATCTAATTAGACAACTAAAGCTATCAAGGGAAGCGGGTGGATGGAATCCCCCGATGGGTCCGTCCTACGGCTCGATCGTCCCAGAGAACTGGGAGGCTTCTCACAAGGATTTACCGTCGGATGACTTTAGGTATTGTTAAGTTAGAACCCGATTCATGCCGTTTTAGGGGATCGGAATGGGACTATGCCCTACGGGTAGAGAGGTTGAGCGGTGCATCCCTCTTGTTTCCCATTCTCTATGAACCAAGTGCAGTATAAATCTACTTTGACTCTGTTGTTCCTACTCAAAGTAGGTCATCTGGAGCTCGACGCTAGCTACTTCCTAGAGACTTTGCTGATACCAAAGAAACCGTGACTTCAGGTTGGTCCTAAGTGGGAATGGTTGGATACTTTCGCTTCGGGGTAGACTCGGGAAGACCTAGATTGCAAATCCTGTGACATTCCTTGCAAGTGCCAGGTGGTGCTTTCTAGAATCCCCTCCCGATGGGCTGCTAAGATGTGTCCCACAAGTGGTCAAGCGGACACATTACAATGAGCTACAATTGCACATTGTGCTGGACACAATGAGGATGCAAAAGCTCTATGCGAAGAAAAAGAAGTGCGCATTTTTCAAAAGACAGATGGAATATCTCAGATTCATAGTATCTGCTGAAGGAATCTCTGTAGATCCAGCCAAAGTTAGAGATGTTCAAGAGTGGCAACCTACAAGGACAGTTAAGGAGTGAGAAGTTTCTTAGAACTGACTGGATGGTATAGAAATTTTATAAAAAATTACACCCTAATAGCTACATCTCTCACTGATTTGCTAAAAAAGAAAACTGGTATTGTGTGGATGCCCATTGAGCAAACCAATTTCAAGCAGCTCAAGAAAAAATTGGTAATAACACCTATTTTAAATCTACCTGACCTAAGTCAAGAGTTTGAGGTTGTAATAGATGCAAGTTCTCTTGCACTAAGTTGTGTGCTTATGTAGCAAGGTCATCCGATAGACTATTCCTCAAGGAAATTGAAAATCTACGAGAGAAATTACACCACCCATGATCTCGAGCTGTTAGTTGTGATCCATGATTTCAAATTGTGGTGACGCTATTTGCTTGGAAGCAAGTTTACTTTGGTCATTGACCACAAAAGTCTCAAATGGATCTTTACTCAACCAGACCTCAACATGAGGCAATGTCGGTGGATTGAAGTCTTGCAAGCATTTGATTCTGATATCAAGTTCAGACTTGGAAAAGAGAATGTGATTGCTGATGCATTAATTTGTAAAACGTTCCCGAATGCACTTATCATGAAAGAGCCATCTAAAGGAGAGAATTTAGCTACCATGATATCGATGCCTAGCAATCCAATCATTGAGCTAGCCAAATAAGAGGCAGACAAGGATCCTAAGTATCAGCTAATGCTTAGAGAAATCCTAGTTAAGGACACTGATCCTAAGCTCAGAGTCAAATACCAAAATTTCATTGTGGATGATGGACTTGTCTATTTCAGAACAAGGCTCTGCATTCCCCTCAGTCAAATGCTGAAAAAGAAGATACTATGGGAAGCTCGTGACTCTCCATTCTCAAGGCACCCTGGCTATGCAAAAACTCTTAATGCAGTCAGGAAAAGTTACTGCTGGGAAAGATTGAAGCATGATGTACTCAGATCTGAATGCCTAAGTTGTAGCGGGTGAAAAAACTAAGCATGTCAAAATGCCAAGCAAGCTCTAGCCACTTGACATTCCACAGATGAAATGGGAGTTCATCAATATGGATTTCATAGTTGGCTTACCTTCTGTTCAAGGAGGATATAATTCAATCATGGTGATTGTGGATATGCTGACAAAGGTCACTCATCTTATCCTAGTCAAGACCAACTACAAAGCTTCAGATATTGCATGCTTGTTTGTGAAATAAATCTTTAGGCTTTATGGATTGCCTAAATGGATCGTTAATGACCGCGACTCTATGTTTATGTCACATTTCCGAGAAGCCTATTTGAAGCAATTGGAATCCAGCTTTGCTTTAGCACAGCTTACCATCCCCAAACTGATGGTCAAACAAAGCAGGTTAATCAAGTCATTGAAGATATACTGAGAGCTTACTGTTCCAGAGAATTGACAAGGTGGATACAGTATTTGTCCTTAGTAGAAATTTCCTACAATGCGTCGTATCACCAGAGTATTCAAATGACTCCATTTCAAGCATTGTACGGGCAAGATTGTTTGACGCCACTGAATTTCTCTGATCCAACCCTAAAGGTTGAGGCTTCTTAAAAAATACTAGAAGACATGGATGATCAAGTCAAAACTATCAGACAAGACATCCAAGTTGCCAAAGATTGCCAGAAAGCTTATGCCGATCTAGGACGACAAGAGCGTATCTTCCAAGAGGGAGACATGGTTTTTATCCTTGTATGCCCAAAGAAGAGTTCTCTGTCATTGGAAAAGTTCAAAAAGTTGAGCCCAAGGTATTGTGGACCATACAAGGTTCTCAAATGCCTAGGAGCTAATGCCAAGAAACTGCAACTTCCTGATCATGTGAAAGTCCACAATGTATTTCACGTTAGTCTTCTAAAAGCTTATGTGGCAAATCAAGATCATATTCTTGATGACCAGCAAATTGTAATGCCTAGTCAAGGAGCCCTTGAACTCCAGCCTGATAAGATCCTAGATCTAAAAGAGAAACCTCTGAGAAACAGAATCTATCTCATTTCCATTTTCTCTACCCCCTATTACGCCTTCCTTTCATATAGCCATATCGCTAAGCAAAACGTTGGCGGAATTTTTCTCGACAACCACCAACTCTCCTTGAACTACCACGTTAATTTTGCATGACATCCATGGGTCCACGAGGTCGCAAAAATTCAAGAAGTCCATTTGAAGCAAAAGAAGCAAGAAACACGACAGATGGAGAAAATGACACAGTAGGAGTTAGTGAAATCCTCGTTACTACAAACCTGACAAAGGTTACATCTCGTGGGTTTGAAAAAAATAAAATTTTATAAGCTTATCGCTATATTTGGCTTTAAAGGAATATAAACACATTCTAAAGAAAATGCATATAAACTATCACTAAGAAAATAACCTAAGTTAAATGATAATTAACTATTCAATGAAAATACTCTTTCACTTGAAAAAGGATTATATGCCTTTCATTAAAAAAATATCTTAATTATGGTTTATTTTGTGATATTTATTGTTATTTCATTAATGACACATGTAATTAGAATAACAGAAAAAAGGTAGATGGTGTTAGGGAATGGAATATTTTATAAATTTCCCTGAAAGTGACTATCTCTATTTCATTTTGCTAATGATAAATAGAGGTATATGAGTTTTATAATAATTTATAAAAAATCATTTAGATAATATCATGAAATAATCAATACATTAAATCAACAAAAAATTACATAGGAAAATATATACTAGATGTGCATAAATTAGGTGCACGAAAATATAATTCGATATATGAAAGATGAAAGAAAAATTATACTTATGATTTTTGCATTGCTTAGAATAAAGTTTTTTAGAAAAACAATGAGCATTACACTTAGGACATAGCTAAATGAAAATTAATCTTTCTAGATAGCATTGAAAGTTTGACAAATGGTCAGACATCGTCGATTAAACCATAGAATGTGAGTAGAATAAAATAAAAATTATTTTCTTGCTAAAAACACATGCAATGTTAATATTAATGGCTATATTAGCGAGAGCGTCAATATCATGAGTTGACTCACCTATGATTCAGCAAGAAAACCTAACCTAAAATATCAAGAATGTTGAAGCAAAAACAACTATGAAATACTCGACAACCCTGAAACTATTAGTATCAAGAAATTAACTAAGTATTGGAAGTTAGTAGGACTTGTTGGCCATTGATAAGAATTTGTCGATACAAGTTCTAATGTCTAAACAGACTTGGAAAAGCATTTGAAATCTTGCTAACTGTAGGTTAGGATAGGGTAGTGCATAAATTGCCTGCCATAGGTATAAATGCCCATATTATCTTTTAGGGAAAAAATACCAAGTTTTCATAAGGATAAAATAGACTTCAGATTCACAAAATAACTTGCGGATCCAAAAAAAAGAGTTGCATATAGGAAGAGAAACTCTAAGAATAAGGTGGGACCTTAAAAGAGAAACCCTAGAATTGGGTGGGGCTACTTCCTATGCTATAAACACTTGCTGATGTTCCTTTTTTGATTTGTGCATGCATTGATGGTTGCACAAGAAAGATTAATTGTGCTTGCAGTAGTTAGATTTGATTGTAAATATATAATCATGATAATAAGAGGAAAGATCACGCTATGCCTCCTCCACGGCTAGACGCAGAACCCTGCTCCAAGGGGGATTGTTTTGTACCACCGCGAGGAGCTTTGAACTAGCCTCGAAGGTGAGAGATCGCACTCGGTGTATCAATCTCGACTTTGAGCTTCAAGAGTTCTCTATTAAGAAAGGGGATGATCTGAAAGTCAAGTTGGCTGAATATAGGAATCCGTTAGGTAGGAGGAGGCGGGAGTGACAGGGGGGCTGTAGCCATAAATCCCTTGATCGCTCCTACAAACTACCTGACCCTCACGTGAATCAGGATGGGATCCTAAAGTCCTTGGTACTAGTGAAGGGACATAAATCTTGGAGGGTTTGTTTTCTTCTGCACAGACATAAGGGATTTTTTGATGAACGGAGGCTTTATTTTCTACGTAGGAAGAAGGGAAAAAGCATTGTAAATAACTTTACGAAATAATAAATAAATATGTTTTGCCAAAAGATTGTCTTTCTCTGTCTTTGTGTTGTGTTGTAAAATTACACAAAGAAACCTATGATAACGGGTTAATTAACGAAGCTGCTTTCATATGTCATAACTTAATGTGATAGGTAATTAGAAAACTAAAGAAAACCATTTGTGGAAAGTGGGTGAGCGAGATCCCTAACGGATCCATCCTATACAAATGGGTGGTCTCGGTAAGTTGGGAGCTTCTCTCAAGAGATTGAACGAAATGTTAATTAGAAAAAATTAGGTAGAGCGGAGTGTTGACTTACATAGGGTTAGGTCTTAGAATCTTGATCAGTTTTATCTTAGGGGAAAGGTGTGGTGGTTGTGCTAGAACTCCGTTAAGGTTCCCTGAATCCTAACTAGTTTGCTGGAAAAAAGCGTTGCACTCCATGAACCAAGGGTAACTATGATCACTCCAGTCGGACAAGAAGCCCTTGTGGGACACCTTTGATTGATGTAGCTGATGCATCGAGACCATTAGAATTATGAGGTCCTCCTTCCCTTAGAGAAATGGAGATGTCCTCATCTCGAGGGAAATTGGGGGTTTCATTCTGGAACCTGTGGGGTAAGATCCATCATGCATTCGTTGTGACACTCTGACGAATCATAAGCATGCGGTCTTTTAGAATAACAACTTATTGTATTTGATTTATCTGAGTCTGGATTAAAAGAGAAGAGTTTATTGTAGTTACATCTCATGGATATATTCTAGGTTGTTCCTAAGTATCATATAATTTATTGGTAGATTCTAGATCACTAAAACTTGTACAACTTCATTTCTTGTGAGCTCAAGCTCCCTTTTGAGTCATGTTGGGACAATTGACGTGGTTATGTCCAATGTTGTTGTACTTGGAGCATTAGTGTCTAGGTTGCTTTGGACATTCCCTTTTGAAATGACCTAGCTCTTTGCAAAAGAAACAGCACGAAGATCTATCACTTGGAGTCAAAAGAATCTTGATTGTCCTTGGTAGGATTTTCTTTTTTCAAACCAAATTGTCCTAGGATCCTTTCAGCAGATTGAAGTGGTCCTTCATCGCAAAAACTTTGTTTTTGAATTGTCCTCTTTTTAGATCTGGACTGAGGTCCATGGTCAATGGGCTTTGCTTGTAATATTAAAGAATACTCCCAAACTTCCACATTTTGGCAAGACCCAATCTATATTAGTCGAGAAGAACACTTAAGAAAAATTCATTGCAAGTTATAATTGTCATTACTTACTAGAGTATCTCTAATCATTTTCAAGTTCTAGGCTCAAAATTGATGCAACTTATATTACTCGGTTTAATTGTAGTTACAAGAGTAAAGTTTATCCCAATACAAGTTGTATTTCATGTTGATAAAATTTCGTGGATTTCTAGTCAGCCTGAAGAGGTGTAGTCGGCTCTAGGTCTTCGTCTTTATCTGACTCCTCTATATATCCATAGACCGCACTTATGTAGCTTCGTTTCCTTGGTGGCTCCATATCCTGGGAACTTAAGTCAGGGCAGTCTACTTGGATGTGTCCTAGCTCGTTGCAGTGGTAGCATTGGCAGTAGGGACATATCTTACGAATGTGCCCTATCTCTCCACACATGTGGCATCTCTTGTTTTGATCTTGGGAATTGTCTTTGTCATCCTTGCTAGAATTAAGTTCTTGGACGATTGACTTTGCTCGAAGTAATGCATCTTATAAGTTTGTTGGACGCATTGCTACAAGATGGTGGTTTAGAGGAGTATTCATGCCATGGCAAGACTTGGATACTTGTTGTGCAATATCCATAGGTGGTGTGTATTTTAGTAGGGTTACAAAATTTGAGTAGTAGGATTCCAAGGTTAATTCCAATTGCTTGAGCTTGAAGAATTCATTCATCCTCAAAGTCTGGTGGGTTGGCGGAAGGTATCATCTACGTACAACATCTTTCAGCTAAGCCCAAGTGACAGCAGTTCCCGAAATACCTTGATCTTTGCACCATTGCTTCCACCATATTCAAGCCTGACTAACTAACTTATGTTTGTGATGACCAGGAAATCAGTGCAAATAAAGGCACAAAAATGTGCTCACATGGAAACAACTTTTTGTAAATTGATACTTTGCAAATGTACCCCATTGTCAAAAATCAAATATGAAGCAATGTAAAATGTGTAGTCCAAAAGAGACACACTATAAAATATTCCTAGGAAAAGGAAAGGTCAAACACCTTCGTCTCATTCCAAAAATTGAAAGGTCCTTAGACCTTAGTCCATGTATGCAAATTTGAATTTTATAATTCAAGAAAGGAAAAGGGTGGTTGCAGCCGTGGGATTTGGGGAGGTGGGAGGTTGAGGTGGTTACACCCTCTCTCTTCCTTTATCTTCTCCTCTCACGGTTCATTTCTCCCTCTCTCATTTTGGCACAACACTTGCCTTCTTATTCTTGTTTCCCTCTCTTGTGCTTTCATTGCAAGATCTCATGGAGAGTGAGGAAGAGGAAGAGGGTGAGGATGGAAGACTTTCTCTCAATTTCTTGTGTGCCTATCTCTTGTGTGTTTGGAGAGCATGGTTCTTGGTGAGAAGGAGAGTTTTCTTGTAGGTTTTCATGGCCAGCAATGTATTTGCAGCCTCTACCTAGCCTGTTTATGGTTCTCTTGGTGCGGTGGCAGGGTGCTCTTCATTTGGTGCACTAGCCGGGAAAAGAGGTGGATACAAAATCTGCAAGTGAAAGGGTTTGCAGTCTCATTTCTTAAGTTATGGTGTTTTCAAATTTGATAGAGATTATGGATTGAAAGAGACTAGAAGAGAAAGGGTCATTCAAGGACGCTTGTGCTCAAAATGAGAAAAGGTCTAAAACAATGCTTGGAGATGGTGGGAAGATCAAGAAGTGTTGCAATTTTTATGGTTGAGCATCATTAATCCATCCGTCCATCAACCATTGGGCACCACACAAGCCTCACCATAATACTTACCTCCTTCCGCTTCCTTCCTAAGCACCACCCCTGCTGCTACTATGGGGGTGTCTTAGCACCCTCTATGAGCTTGGGGGCTAATTTCATGCCATGCTGTGGAAAAGCGAAGGCTTTTTCTATCTCCTTCGTCATCTTCCTGCATGTGCCCTCTTGCTACGGCGTTATGCAGGACTCTCCGAGGAGCTGGAACAAAGGATTAGACATAAATGTGGAGGCCTTAAATTTGGTGCTACCGTCGAGCAGTTTGGTGGAGGAGAGGTCAAGGTCAAAGCAACAGGGAGGGAAGCTCCATAGGGAAAAGCACCTCGGCCACTGTCGAAACGCACAATGAGAGCCAGGTCGCGACGCCATAATTGACGAGCTACTTCAGGCCTGATTTTGTGTGTGGGAAGGATGGGGCAATGTATTGGTGCAGCTCTACAGATGCCAGGCTTCTGCGACTTCGAGAGCAAAGAGATGGGGGAGATGCATGTACTCATGCTTGATAAATTCCCAGGTCCTTGTTGGAATCCTTTGAGAATGCCACAGAGGTGCAGAGAAAAGCAGCGCGCAGTCGAAATCATTATCTTCCCCTCCTCTTATCTCCACGTGGCAGTTACATGCCTATCCTTTATCCACCTTAAGAAAACCATTAAAAAAAATTTAGGCCTTGATTATTCTACTTTTAGATAAATACCTTGTTTGGGGGTTCATATGCTTATCTTCGTCTTACCCTTAATTCAACCTTCTTTTACCAAGACCGTCATCCATTACACACATTGAATTTCCTTAAGTTTTCTTTTGGTTAATTTTTATTTTTTGTTTTTCATAAGACTTACCTTCCTTTTCTTTCTACAATATATTTTTCCGGGTGGAGTGCGTAATTGGCATATCTTTTGTGAGGGATGCTGGATGGTTATATCTTTTTGGGTTTTAATGAGCTTCATGGCATGGTTGTGTTTCAACCTATCTTGGGTGTGATGTTAACTTTGTGTGCAAGTTGATTAAGAGCCCTATGTTTTGTGTGCTCGGTGAAATTTTCTTGTGGAGTGTTTGTTACCTAGGCTCCCCGTCCTAGTTATGTGTGTATTTTTGTGTGCTTTTTCCTTTCCTATCCCATGGCAATTTTGAGATCCAATTCAAAGAAGATTGAAGAAAAGAAATGAAGATTGAAGATTGAAGATGAAGTTTGTCAAAGAGCTGATTGTGGTTCTTCTTCAAGTTTGTTCGCGGGGACGCTTCACACTTAAGTGTGGGAGGAATGATGACCAGGAAATCAGTGCAAATAAAGGCACAAAAATGTGCTCACATGGAAACAACTTTTTGTAAATTGATACTTTGCAAATGTACCCCTTTGTCAAAAATCAAATATGAAGCAATGTAAAATGTGTAGTCCAAAAGAGACACACTATAAAATATTCCTAGGAAAAGGAAAGGTCAAACACCTTCGTCTCATTCCAAAAATTGAAAGGTCCTTAGACCTTAGTCCATGTATGCAAATTTGAATTTTATAATTCAAGAAAGGAAAAGGGTGGTTGCAGCCGTGGGATTTGGGGAGGTGGGAGGTTGAGGTGGTTACACCCTCTCTCTTCCTTTATCTTCTCCTCTCACGGTTCATTTCTCCCTCTCTCATTTTGGCACAACACTTGCCTTCTTGTTCTTGTTTCCCTCTCTTGTGATTTCATTGCAAGATCTCATGGAGAGTGAGGAAGAGGAAGAGGGTGAGGATGGAAGACTTTCTCTCAATTTCTTGTGTGCCTATCTCTTGTGTGTTTGGAGAGCATGGTTCTTGGTGAGAAGGAGAGTTTTCTTGCAGGTTTTCATGGCCAGCAATGTATTTGCAGCCTCTACCTAGCCTGTTTGTGGTTCTCTTGGTGCTGTGGCAGGGTGCTCTTCATTTGATGACACCCAAAAAAGCATAAAAACAAGGCACAAAAGAATCCAAGAATGCATCATATTTTTATTTTTTGTCAAGAGAATAATACTGCATTGTTACAAAATCACCAAAAAGAGATAGAGATATGAGGGGGCCACATCCATATCCACATCCATAATAAATAAATGGTATACACAAAAGTGTTACGTGCATGCATTTGTAAAGGGTAGGAATACTCAAAATTAAAGGCCAAAGGTCTTATGATATCAAATGTATCAAAGTTTCAAAGAAATAATGAAAATACGAAGGGGTGTGCTTTTTGGGGAAGAGGTGGGGTGGAGTGCACGAGTGGTTATGTGCCTCTTTCCCTTCCCTCTCTTGTCCAATGGCACATTCTCTTTTTGGTGGTGCAAAAAGTTGTTCTCTCTCCTCTCTCCTCTGTCTTTTGTACAGAAATTCCTCTTTTCCCTTTTGTCCTTGTATAATGGTTGAAGCTATGGATGAAGATGATGAAGATAACGAATCGATTCATTATTAAGTGGAAAATTTATGGTTTCTTTTCAGTTTTGAGATTAATGGCTCAGCCATGTGCATAGATTTTGCATGCTTCTACCTTGGTTTCATGTTCATTTTCTGTCGTGGGAGAGTTGCTGTCATTTTGGTGCGCAGCTGGGGAAAAGGATGATCTCAAGACTTGTGGAGAATCTTACGGAATGCAAAGATGGAAATCTTGGGAAGTAAAGTTTGCTTAAAGATGATAGAGAATATGGAGAAGAGAAAAACGAAGAAATCTGATACAGTAAAAGCCTAGCTAGCAGGAAGAAGAACAAGAATAGGAGTATCAGCTATATAATGATAATCGAAGGAAATGTTCTTCAAGATATGAGAGGAGGTGGAGAAGAAGATGCCTCCTATTAGACTTCTCAACAACCTTTATGTATCAAGAATAGAGAAGAAGAAGAAGGACCAAGCAGGCTGCCATAGATCTTCTCCATCCCCCTCAATAAAAACAATGGTGCTTTATCATTGTCGGACATGCATCGCAAGGTTAAGACGAAGAGAAGCAGCAGAAGAAGAAGAGCAGGAATAGCAACTTGAACCGTATGAAACCTTATGCTCCGTACGGAACCTTATGCTGCCAAAGGTTGCATTTTCAAACAGATGATCTACAAAATCTAAACCACGATCTGGCATCCGTTAGAGAAGAGAGGAGGAAAGAGAAGAAGAAAAAGAACTTGTATCAAAAGAAGGCAGAGGAAGCATGAGAGTATCAGCTCCTTTTGTCTCCCTCTTGTCTCAACACCTGATTCTTGAATTAGATTTCATTCTATCGTTCATTGGCCCACTAGAATGCAAAGCCATGTCCTTGTCTCCATTCTAGCCATAACAATATGCTCGTTAAATAGCATCGATGCACCTACGATAGGCACACAGACTAAGACATGAGCGTGAGACAGAGAGAAAGGATGGCATCCTTCCAGGCAGTGCAAGGATATGATGGGGGACATGGTATAATGAAGGGATGAGAGAAGCAGAAGAAGGCTCAGAGGTCAAAGGAGAGCTACAAGGTCTACATTTGTAAAGTGCTGAAGCCTCCAAGGCTATGGCCATCATGGACTCCTTCATCAACAACATCTTCAAGATGCTTTCCCATGAGGCCTCCCATCTCGCCCGTTAAAAGAAAAAAGTCACCATCATGTTGTGGGAGATCCAGACAGCCATCTGCCTCATTCTACCTAGGGAGCCTCTCATCGTTATGCAGCCTATGATTTGGCCAGTCCAGGTGCCAGTTTGCAGAGTCCTACCCCCATGTCGAATGGGCTCTTAGAACCGGCAGACCAATAGCAAATAGCAGTAGATCAAACAGTAATTCAACCAGGGATGGAATATGGAATTGTCATATCATTTAGCTCCACCAATCGCTTCAAATCTGCACCAGATGCCTGCCAGGGGGTGGCATGAGGCGGCCAGATCCTGACGGCTTGGATGAGTGGCCGGATCCAGATAAGTCGGGTGATGCTGTCAGCTCTTCCTGTAGGGCTTCAATCCTGGAGGGAGAGGGCGATGACAATGAAGACGAAGGGAGATCATCACAGGCATAGAGTTGTGTGGTGGTAGTATTGCCATTGCCATCGCCGATAACCTTCTCGAGGTTTCTCATCATTTCTATCACAAGGTCCTCTTGGCCGGCTGGGGGAACGAAGACAGAAGGGTCAAGGGATGGCTCAAATTTGCAGAGATCCTCAAGGAAGGAGAGGCGAGGAGGGGAAGAGGGGGCCGAGTAGGAGGATAGGAGGGCCTGTTTGAGAGGGGGAGAAGAGGGGGAAAGGCCGCCATTGCGAGGCCCCGCTTTTTGCCCAGAGGGGAAGGGAATTCATCGTTTGTGTCAGACACAGTAGAAGAGTCACATCCCATCAGAAGAAGAAGAAGAAGATTCGTTTGTAGCAAAAGAAAATATGATTTATTTGAAGCAAAGGAATTGGAGAGACGATGGTGATTAAGGCCCCAATTAGAATAGGAAGCTATAAATTGCAATGGACAGCGAAGAAGAAGATTGATGCAGAGGAAGCAGAAGAAACTAAAGCCAATTGTAGAAACGTAAAAGACAAAAGGCCTCTCTTCTAAAATGGTGAATGAACAGGAAAGATAGGGTTTTGCAAAAAAAAAAGAGATAAAAATTAATCACATATTAAAAATTAAAAAAACCTTAATGTGCTTATCCTTCTCTAAGGTATTGGCCTCATGTCGATTCCAAGACAAATCAGAGATAGTATTTAGATTACCTTTAGGCTTTAACATCAAGAAAACAATGTAATTAGGTAGCCTATCTATTTTCTTACACTTCCCACAAATACCTCTCTCCATAAGCTTTGTTTCATCATCACAAACACACCAATTAGATCACCTCAAACAAGAACACCTCCGACATTATCATTATCTATCCCTTTCATCCCTATCCTTGTTTGAATCTATATTTTGTTTCTCTCCCCTCACACATTTACCCATAGGAGAGAGTAATTTTAAATAAAGCACCACCATTTTGACAATAAATATATCCTTTAAAACAAATCCCTTTTAAAAACATAGCAAAAGGAAGCTTCAAAAGAAATGCTAATGCTTAAAACCCCTCACAATCTATTCATAACATTTAAAATGAAAGCACTTTTACAAAGGTTCAAATGAAAAACCAAACCCAATTCCCTTAAGTGTGTTTGAAGCTACATGATGGGATAATCTTTCTTCCCCTATTGGACCAAGGAGTTGTACTTATGATACCTTATTGAAGATTGAACCCTATCCTTTGAAGACTAGTAAAGTTTTTCAGTGTGGGAGTATTTGAGGCAGGAGTTCCCTTATTCTGGTGGTCATGGCTTTGGAGTCCCTATACCCTACCATGGCTAGGCCTTGTGATTAAAGTTGTTTTACTAACAATTTTGGAACTGTTTTGTGTTAGACAGTGGTTCTTCTTTGATAAGGTTCACAAGGACGCTTCACGTTTCAGTGTGGGAGGAATATGATGACATCCAAAGAAGCTTAAAAACAAGGCACAAAAGAATCCAAGCATGCATCATATTTTTATTTTTTGTCAAGAGAATAATACTGCATTGTTACAAAATCACCAAAAAGAGATAGAGATATGAGGGGGCCACATCCATATCCACATCCATAATAAATAAATGGTATACACAAAAGTGTTACATGCATGCATTTGTAAAGGGTAGGAATACTCAAAATTAAAGGCCAAAGGTCTTATGATATCAAATGTGTCAAAGTTTCAAAGAAATAATAAAAATACGAAGGGGTGTGCTTTTTGGGGAAGAGGTGGGGTGGAGTGCACGAGTGGTTATGTGCCTCTTTCCCTTCCCTCTCTTGTCCAATGGCACATTCTCTTTTTGGTGGTGCAAAAAGTTGTTCTCTCTCCTCTCTCCTCTGTCTTTTGTACAGAAATTCCTCTTTTCCCTTTTGTCCTTGTATAATGGTTAAAGCTATGGATGAAGATGATGAAGATAACGAATCGGTTCATTATTAAGTGGAAAATTTATGGTTTCTTTTCAGTTTTGAGATTAATGGCTCAGCCATGTGCATAGATTTTGCATGCTTCTACCTTGGTTTCATGTTCATTTCCTGTCGTGGGAGGGTTGCTGTCAGTTTGGCTATCATTGCTTAGTTGATAGCAACAGTTCCCGAAGGAGAGAAATAGTCATCCATTGACTCAATACATATCTCCGCCACTGGTGCCACGTCTATCCCTTCTCCATCAAACTCGGGTGCCTTAATTTACTCGAGAAGGAATTTCTTCTCTTGCATGTCAACATTCGTGGGTGTAGAAGCTATCTAATAATCAAGCCATACAATTTAGGTTATTATTTTTAAGATATGTCTACGAACCATACATTAATCAATTACATATCATTATGAAGTTTAGCTCTAATACCAACTGTAATGTGCCCGCCTATCGGCTATCCAAGCACATTTTTAGTGGTCCATCGAGAAACGAATCTAAGTGTAGCTACTCGATAGTCCGATGGAATGTTTCGTGGTTTGTCGCTTAGGGTTTCCCAAGTCCGCTCGCAACGGAACGTTTACGGCCAAACCCACTAGGATTGATCCGAAATCTAGGTTCCTAGGGGTCAATCTCTTGACAACATTCTAGGATCGCGTCTTGAACATCCTAATTTACGCAGATATACCCAAGTCAAAGCAGACCGATGCCACACTTGGTTCAAAGAGAATGGGAAACGAGAGGGATGTGTTGTTTGACTTGTTTGCTCGTAGGGCATAGTCCCATCCCAATCCCCTAAAATGGCATGAATCAAGGTTCTAACCTAACAACACCTAAAAGTTGAGAAGGTCGGTAAATCCTTGTGAGAAGCCTCCCAATTTTCTGGGACGACCCGTAGAGCATAGTCCCATCCCTGTCCCCTGAAATGGCATGAATCGGGGTTCTAACCTAACACTACCTAAAGGTCAAACGTCGGTAAAACCTTGTGAGAAGCCTCCCAATTTTCTGGGACCACCTTGCCATAGGACAGACCTTTGCAAGTTCAGCCCACCCACTTTCCTTGATTGCTTTAGTTTTCTAATTAGGTCCTATCATATTTATGTGTGACATTCAAAATTAGCTCCCTTAATTAGGCCTTTTAGGGAACATGGTTTATTCGTGTAATTTATGGCACAGACACGAATATAGAGCAAGCAACTTTTGACAAAAAAGTTCAAACAAATTCCTTAACTTATCTTCACGTTAACCTTTGTCTCCTACCCATACAGGAGAAATTATGTATCCCTTTTGTCCAACAAAAGTACCCAGTCCAAATCACATGGCACCATAATTCCATCCATTATCTGGAATAGGATCTTCCAATGCCCTAGATGTTGGCATCACGACAGTCTACAACTCCGTTCCAGACTAGGCAAGGGGTGTTCAGAGCTCTATTGACCCCAAGCGACCTAGGAGTGAGACACACTTTCTGTGATTGGCCTTTTCACCACTCGACCTTTGGCCCATGAATCGAGCAATGCCCTCGCGCGGATCAAAACGCGATGTGACCTTCTTGGAGATGATTCACTCGTGTAGAAATATCCTTCCTTAATTAATCCAATTAAGAATCAAGCACAATAAAGGCAATCGACCTAATATCATCTTCTAGGAAAACATTCCTTTATTCCCCATGGAAACTTTTCATTATTGAACCCTGCCATGCATTTACCATCAAACACAAACACTTGGAATAATCATCCAAACCACAATCCAACAATTAGTTGAATGCACAAGCATTTAGGGAGTTGTTTGATCAACCCTAACAAAAACCAATTGTATTTTTCCCAAACAATACAAGAATAGACGCGATAAAAATTCTATCGCATACTCGCTCTTCCCCTTGGGATCAAAGAGCGACTATATGCAAAATTTACTTAATACTTGGATGCACAATTTTTAATGTCATTCTTTTTATGATTATGCCATTCATAACCCCTAATTGATTCTTCCTTGTAATTGCTCTATCAACGAATAATCCATATGTATCTAGGTGCAATTAACTTCACTTGATACAAGCACTTCGTAAACTTCATCTTTGAATATTTGAGATTGGATTTATCCTTTTCAATGACCTATTCTAGCATGGCAAAGTACGGAGCCTAATGTATCTCATGCAAGAATCAAAGCAAGCATCTATCAATTTGGAAATACATTTCTTATGAACAGTATTGCAATTGGAATGAGAGTGGTGCCTTCGCCTGAAGCTTCGTTGTTGGTTGTTGGATTGCCATCTACATGTGACATTCTTCACTTGGGGGCTATCATCCACAAATAGATTCGAGAGATAAGAATGAGGAATAGATTTTGAGATGGAAGAGCATAAGAGAAGGTTGCTCAGTCGAAGACTAAGATAGGGGAAATTGAGCTAACTCTGTCCCTGCAATCTCTTGGAGGGGTATTCTTCTATCTCTCTCTTGCAGCCTCTCGGGTCTCCTTGTGCTCTCTTGTGCTTCCCATGCCTCATATTTATAGCTAAGAAAGAGAAGAAGGGTTGTGGCTGAGAGGAAGAGCTCTTTGTGGAGGGGATCTTGGAAAAATTAGTGATTTGATGCTCAAATCATAAATTTGATGGTTTCATTGGCTCCGAAAGGGGGGTAGAATCCCAAGACACTTGATTAGAAATCTTTCATATCACTCCTTTCTCTCCTTGTTCGAAGTGCTGTTTATTACCTATAAATTGCAATCGCGGCACGTGCGATTTCGACAATCTTTTTTTTTTAAATTTTTAATAAAATATCCAAAACTAACTAAAACATCACTTACTTTTTTTAAATATGACATCCAGTTCTAGAAATCTCCATATGTTTTTAGGATAATATCTAAAATACCTAAAATATGCTAGTTTTGCCCAAAATCTAATATTTTTGGACTATCCATAATATACACATTAACATTAGTGATTAATACAGAACTCTTGTTCACGTTGTAACTTTTGTGAAGGGTAGCTATTGTCCTTGTCAATCTGAGAAAAATATTGGATTATGACTCTCTATTTTTTACATATATTTTTAATTACATAAAAATTATTAGTTAGTTTTTACTTTCGTTAGTAATCTTACTAACTAACTTTTAAACTAACTAACTAACTTTTAATTGCGTGGAAATATTACATCGTCCTTCTCTTAGAGAAATCGAGATGTCCTCATCTTGAGAGAAACTTGGGGTTTCATTCTGGAACCTGTGGGGGGTAAGACCCATCACACATTCATTGCGACACTCTGACCACTCATAAGCATGCGTTATTTTAGAATAACAATTTATTGTATTTGATTTATCGAATTTTGGATTACAAGAGAAGAGTTTATTGTAGTTACATCTCATGGATATCTACTAGGTTGTTCCTAAGTATCAAATAATTTCTTGGTAGGTTCTAGATCACTAAAGCTTGTACAACTTCATTTCTTGTAAGCTCATGTTCCCTTTTGAGTCATGTTGGGACAATTGATGTGGTTATGTCCAATATTGTGGTACTGGGAGCATCGTTGTTTAGGGTGCTTTGGACATTCCCTTTTGGAATGACCTAGCTTCTTGCAAAAGAAACATCGAGAAGATTTATCACTTGCAGTCAGAAGATTCTTGGTCATCCTTGGCACGATTTTCCTTTTTTAAACCAAATTGTCCTAGGAACCTTTCACTAGATTGAAGTGGTTTTTTTGTCGCGGAAACTTTGTTTCCGAATTGTCCTCTGTTTAGATCGGGACTAAGGTCCATGGTCAATGGGATTTGCTTGTAATATTAAAGAATACTCCCAAACTTCCACATTTTGGCAAGACCCAAACTATATTAGTCGAGAAGAAACTTAAGAAAAATTAATTACAAGTTATAATTGTCATTCCTTACTAGATTATCTCTAATCATTTTCAAGTTCTAGGATCAAAATTGATGCAACTTATATTACTCGATTTAATTGTAGTTACAAGAGTAAAGTTTATCCCAATACAAGTTGTATTTCATGTCGATAAAATTTTGTGGATTTCTAGTCATCTTGAAGAGGTGTAGTAGGCTCTAGGTAATTGTCTTTATCTGACTCCTCTATATATCCATAGACTGCACTTGTGTAGCTTAGTTTCCTTGGTGGCTCCATATCTTATGGAAGGGTAGTCTACTTGGATGTGCCCTAGCTCATTGCAGTGGTAGCATTGGCAGTAGGTACATCTCTTACAGATGTGCCCTATCTCTCCGCACGTGTGGCATCTCTTGTCCTGATCTTGGGAATCATCTTTGTTACTCTTGCCCTAATTAAGTTCTTGGACGATTGGCTTTGCTCGAAGTAATGCATCTTGCAAGTCTGTTGGACGCATTGCTTCAAGACGGTGGTTTAGAGGAGTGTTGAGGCCATGGCAAAACTTGGATACTTACTGTGCAAAAGTTTGGCTCTGATACCAATTGTAACATGCCTACCTATTGGCTATTCAAGCATGTTTTTAGCGGTCCATCAAGAAACAAATCTAAGGGTCACTGCTTGGCACTCCAATGGAATGTTCTGGAGTTTGTCGCCTAGGGTTTCCCAAGTCCGCCTAGCAATGGAACATTTGTGGCTCAACCCACTAGGATCAAACATAAAATCCAGGTTCCTTGGGGTCAAGGTCTCTTGATAGCATTCTAGCATCGGTGGGTCGTGGGCATCCTATTTTACATAGAGATACCCAAGTAGAAGCAGATCCATGCCGCACTTGGTTCAAAAGAGAATGGGAAATGAGAGGGATGTGCCCGTAGGGCATAGTCCCATCCTAGTCCCCTAAAACGGCATGAATTGGGATTCCAACCTAACAATACCTAAAGGTTGAGAAGGTCGGTAAAATCTTGTGAGAAGCCTCCCAGTTTTCTGGGACCCATATGATGACGAGGAAATCAATGCAAATAAAGGCACCAAAATGTGCTTGTCATGGAAATATCTTTTGTAAAATGATCCATTGCAAATGTAATTTTTGTCAAAAATCATTTATCAAGCAATGTAACAATGTGAGTCCTTAGGCTCACATCTACAAATATGGAAAGGAAAAGGGAAGATCAAACACCTTTTGTCTCATTCCAAAAATTGAAGGGTCTTTAGAACTTAGCCAAGATGTATGCATTTCAATTTATAATATCAAGAAAAAGAAAAGGAGGAGGCTTGTCGGGTGATTTGAGGAGGTGGGAAGTTGAGGTGGTTACACCCTCTCTCTTCCTTTATCTTATCCTCTCACGCTTCATTTTCCTCTCTCCCTCATTTGGCACAACACTTGCCTTCTTGTTCTTGTCTCTTTCTCTTGTGCTTTCATTGCAAGCTCTCATGGAGAGTGAGGAAGAGGAAGAGTGTGAGGATGGTTTTCATCTACCCATTTCTTGTGTGCCTCTCTCTTGTGTGTTTGGAAAGCATGGATTCTTGGTGAGAAGAAGGTTTCTTGCAGGTTTTTGTGGCCAGCAAGCTATTTGCAGCCTCTCTTGGCCGGGTTTGAGGTTCTTCTTGTGCCGTGGCAGGGTGCTCTTCATTTGGTGCACTGGCCGGGAAGGAGATGGCTATGGAGCTTGCAAGAAAGAATGGGCTTTGAAGTACCATTTCAGCCATTACAAGTTTCAAAAGATGCTGTTAAAGGTCAATGTGCACACTAAAGAATGTATCAAGAAGAAAATAATAGAAGGTTACACACAGTGATAGCCGCTTCCCCAACAATACCTACCCCTATTCTCCACGCCTCTCTTTCTGCCCTTTTCCACTATACAAGCCCTCCATTCTCTCATTCTCTCTCTCTCTCTCTCTCTCTCTCTCTCTCTCTCTCTCTCTCTCTCTCTCTCTCTTTCTCTCTTTCTCTCTCTCTCTCTCATTTCCTACCTTTCACAGCCTCCTTCTATCCTTGTCGAGCCTGCTTTGTAACCACTATGCACAGGTGGAATCTTCCAGGCTTACGCCCCCTGCATGGCATTGTAGCACAATGGCGATGTTCTACTTTGCCTGTCAATCCGCCTTCTGCCTCTGTCTTGACGATGGTCCATGACAACATCGACAACTCCATCGCCTTCTCCTCACGACAGATGTCTGTCCTTTTTCACGTCATCTTTTCCTCCACACGTCCACGCAGGCCAATCATCCATTGGCGCCTGAAAGAAACATTATCCTTTCCTTCTTTATTTCCAACGTTGGCTATTACAAACATATATCTTTTGCAATTAAACAAAACAAACCTTAAGGATTGATATTTCCACAAGTACTTTGTTGGTAGTTCATATGCTATTTCTCTTCTATCTTGAATTCATTCTTTCTTCCACCCTGAATACCCTCCAACACACCAAGATTTATTTTTCATTTTCTTTTGTTTTTTTTGGTAATAAAACCCAAATCTCTTTTCCTTTTTAACAACAATCGGGTGGAGTGCTTTAAATTGACTTATCTTTTGTGAGGGTGTGCATCAAGGTTATATCTTCTTTGGGTTTATTTGTCGAGCTTCATGGTGTGGTTGTTTTTCCGTCTATCCTAAGTGTGAAGTTATTCTTGTGTGCAAGTTGGTTGAAAGCCCTATCTTTTGTGTGCTCCGGTGAATTTTTATTGTGGAGTGTTTGTGACCTAGGCTTTACGACCTAGTTGTGTCTTTCTTTTTGTTTGTTATTTTCCTTCCCTATCCAATGACAATTCAAAGACAATGAAGAAAAGAAATGAAGACAAATTCTAAAGATGAAGACGAAGGTTTTTCAAGTGCTGATGGTGGTTCTTCTTCAAATTTGTTCGCGGGGATGCTTCACACTTAAGTGTGGAAGGAATGATGACTAGAAAATCAATGCAAATAAAGGCACCAAAATGTGCTTGTCATGGAAATATCTTTTGTAAAACGATCCATTGCAAATGTAATTTTTGTCAAAAATCATTTATGAAGGAATGTAACAATGTGGGTCCTTAGGCTCACATCTAAAAATATGGAAAGGAAAAGGGAAGGTCAAACACCTTTTGTCTCATTCCAAAAATTGAAGGATCTTTAGACCTTAGCCAAGATGTATGCATTTCAATTTTATAATATCAAGAAAAAGAAAAGGAAGAGGCTTGTCGGGTGATTTGAGGAGGTGGGAAGTTGAGGTGGTTACACCCTCTCTCTTCCTTTATCTTCTCCTCTCATACTTCATTTCCCTCTCTCCCTCATTTGGCACGGCACTTGCCTTCTTGTTCTTGTCTCTTTCTCTTGTGCTTTCATTGCAAGATCTCATGGAGAGTGAGGATGGTTTTCATCTACCCATTTCTTGTGTGCCTCTCTCTTGTGTGTTTGGAGAGCATGGATTCTTGGTGAGAAGAAGGTTTCTTACAGGTTTTTGTGGCCAGCAAGCTATTTGCAGCCTCTCTTGGCCGGGTTTGAGGTTCTTCTTACGCCGTGGTAGGGTGCTCTTCACTGTAGAGCATAGTCCCATCCCAGTCCAAGATGGTGGTTTAGAGAAGTGTTCAGGCCATGGCAAAACTTGGATACTTGTTGTGCAATATCCATAGGTGGTGGGTGTTTTAGTAGGGTTACAAACTTTGAGTAGTAGTATTCCAAGGTTAATTCCAACTGTTTGAGCATGAAGAATTCATTTATCCTCAAAGTTTGGTAGGTTGGCAGAAGGTATCGTCCACGTACAACATCTTTCAGCTGAGCCCAAGTGACAGCGGTTCCCAAAATACCTTGATCTTCGCACCATTGCTGTCAAGATTGTGGGAGAGAAGGAAGGAGTCTCGCTTGAAGCTTTCTTGCTTGCACAATGGGGGAAGACACACAAGGGTGGAGGCTGAAAACAGTTTTCCTCTTCTTAGTTGTGTAAGCCAAAAGAACTCAAGTACAAAAGAAATAGAAGATCCCTCTATATGGGTCTCAAACCAAACTCAACTAACTAAGGTGGCATACTAACTGAGCCACGAACTAGAGTAGATAAGGATAGCTATCATGTAGCTATTATTCAGGGGCGGTGTACCAACCGCATCTGCAACTGACAAGTCGGTGACATAAATACACAACGGTCACCCTGGCGTATCACGAGTGGAGCTCGATATCTCAACACTCCCCCTCGAGCTCAATCCCAATTCCTGCACACCAAGCAGGTCTCTGAACTTGCGCAGCTTCTCTGCGCCCAATGCCTTCGTGAATATGTCAGCTACCTGATCCTCTGTGCTGACATAAACTAGATCAATAAGACCTAGTAAAACCCTCTCTCGCACATAGTGATAATGCACCTCAATGTGCTTTGTTCTAGCATGATAGACTGGGTTATTTGCCAAGTGTATACTACTCATGTTGTCACAATAAATGACAACTGGCCCATCTGTGGACTGATGCATATCATAAAGTAGCTTATGCAACCAAGCTACCTCACATGCAGCCATTGCTGCACCCCTGTACTCAGCCTCTGTGCTCGACAAGGCAACTGTAGGCTGTTTCTTGCTGCTCCAAGTGACTGCAGCACTCCCAAAAGAGAACACATATCCACTGGTAGATCGTCTATCAGAAATACTACCAGCCCAATCAGCATCAGTGTATCCATGCAACTGTATCTGAACCCCAGTCTCATAAAATAGTCCATACTGCAATGTGGACTTCACATACCTGAGTATGCGTCTAGCCGCATCCAAATGCGGTTTCCTTGGAGCCTGCATAAACTGACTTACCAATCCAACGGCATAGCTCAAATCTGGCCTGGTAATAGTCATATAAATCAAGCTTCCTACTATGCGTCTGTACATAGTAGGGTCTTCCAGAAGCTCACCTGCATCTGTGCTCAGCTTCACATTCTGCTCCAAAGGAACTGAAATAGGCTTACAGCCTGTCATCCCATATTTGGACAGCATGTCCAATCCATACTGCCTCTGCAAGAGCTGTATCCCACTTGGTGATCTAATCACCTCAATGCCCAAGAAATAACGCAGCTCTCCCAAATCCTTCATCTCAAACTTCTGCTTCAATAGCATTTTCACATGAAGGATATCTTCATCACTGTCACCTGTCATAATCAAATCATCAACATAAATGACAAGTAGCATAATACCTTTCTCTGTTTTTCTCACATAAAGTGAGAAATCTGCCTTGGAAATCTGAAAGCCAATAGTGACAAGATACTGTCCTATCTTGTCAGACCATGCTCTAGGTGCTTGCTTCAAGCCATACAAGGCTTTCTTCAACCTGCAAACAAACTCAGGATGAACAGCATGCACATAACCTGGTGGCTGCTCCATATAGACCTCTTCTTGCAAATCACCATGCAAGAAGGCATTCTTTACATCCATCTGATGTAAAGACCATCCCTTTGATGCAGCCATAGCAATGACTGCTCTTACGGTTGCCATCCTTGCAACCGGACTGAATGTTTCTTCATAGTCAATGCCATATGTTTGTGCATACCCCTTGACCACTAATCTTGCCTTGTATCTGTTCACAGAACCATCTGCATTGTGCTTCACCTTATAAACCCACTTACAACCAATTGCATTCTTACCTTTAGGCAAAGGTACCAATTCCCATGTAGCATTTGCTTCCAAGGCATCCATTTCTTCATCCATGGCTTTCTCCCATTTTTCTTTTCCCATGGCTTGCTCAAAAGAAGTGGGTTCTGGTTCTTGTATCACCTTGACCATATATGCATAGTGAATGGCTGTAAATCCATCATATTTCAGCCTATCCACAGGATACCTAACTCTGGTAGACCTGCGCAAAGTGGGTTCACTCCCAGGTGCTCTCAAAACATCCCTGGTCTTCCTTACTCCAGGTGTAACAATAGAAGGAATACCCAACTCATCATCAATGCTCTATTCTGAGCCACTGGATTCACCATCCACATAAGAGTGACCTGCATTCACATCAAACATGGGCTGATCTACCTTCTCTTTTCCTTTTCGTGATACATGTATACCACTATTTGCGCTGCCTTCAGAAGATTCTCTTGATCTCAATCTGCTTGTCCATGGCGAAGAATGTGAACCAATGCTAGAGGACGCTCCAGGTCCACTAATATTTTGTGACTGCTGCTGTGAATTCTGTGCAGCATTACCATTTTGTGCATCTACATCATCAATCACATTTACTGGTTTATACCAGCTACTCATCTCATCAAAAACAACATCTCTGCTCACTGTAAACTTACGAGTAGAAGGGTTATAGCATCTATACCCTTTTTGCTGCAGAGAGTAACCAATAAAGATGCACTTCTCAGCTTTTGGATCCAACTTGGATCTCAACTCATCTGGCACATGTACATAGGCAATGCAACCAAAAATTTTCAAATGAGAAATATCTGGTTTCCTACCAGTATACCTCTCCTCTGGAGTCATTCCATGTATTGCTGCAGTGGGAGTCCTGTTCATTATGTAGACTGCTGTAGCAACTGCTTCAGCCCAATAAAAATCTGGCAAGTCTTTTTCATTGAGCATGGCACGAGATACCTCTCCAATATGCCTGTTTTTCCTTTCTGCAATTCCATTTTGTTGTGGGGTATAACTGCATGAATATTGCTGCTTTATGCCATGCTCCTGCAAGAACTTTGCAAACTCATTTGAGACGTACTCTCCCCCTCCATCTGACCTTAGGCATTTTATTTGCAGACCTGTTTCTTTTTCAGCCATAGCTTTAAGGGTTTTGAAATGCCCAAAAACTTCACTTTTCTTTTTCATAAAATACACCCAAACTTTTCTGCTATAGTCATCAATAAAAGTGACAAAATAATGACAGCCTCCAAGAGATGCAGCTTTAGTAGTCCATACATCAGAATGGATTAATTCCAATGGCTTCTCACTCTCTTGAACATGTCTAGGAAATGGTTTCCTTGCCTGTTTTCCAAACTGACAGGCTTCACATACCTTATGCATTTCTGCAACCTTGAATTTTGGCAATCCTGCAACAATATTTTGGGCCTGCATTGATTTAAGTCGCTGTACATTAACATGACCAATGCGTTTATGCCAGATATCAATATCTGCAACTACACCGGTCCCATGTGCAAACATTGCTGCACTCAATTCAGACATGTCTGCATCCAATGTAAACATTCTGCCCTTCTTCTTTCCTTTTGCTATCAAGCGACCTTTATTTTTCATATCCTCAACAAAGCATCCATGAGGATTAAATCTGACCTGCAAGCCCTACTCAACCATTTGACCGACAGAAACCAGATTCTTGGTGATATTCGGGACATGAAATATATCGGACAGATATTTCTTTTTCCCATCCTGCATAGACAAAGGAATTTTTCCAATCTGCACTATCGGATGTGCAGTATCATCACCAGTCTCCACAAATCCTGGTTTTTCCATTTTCCTTGCATCCTCCATCCATTCTGCATGACCTGTCATGTGGTTTGACGCACCTGAGTCAACATACCATACATCATTGCTTTCTTCTGCACTTGTCATAGAATTGTTCATGTGCTGTACCATGAACAAATGCTCATTTCTGTCATCACCCTGTCTACTAGAAGATGCATAATTTCCTTGTTGCAGTTTTCCATTCATGATGTCATTCTGCTTTTTGTAGCAGTCTTTAGCCATATGTCCCATTTTACCACAGTAGTAGCATTCAACATTACTGTTTGCATTTTGGCCTCTTTGCCATCCACCACGACCTCTTTGGCTCCCCTTGCCTCTAGAGTTACCACGTCCTCCTCCATAGGACTGGTTTTCTTGAGTTTGCTGCATATTCTGATTTCTGCCACGGCCTCCAAATCGGCCTCCTCTACCTCTACCTCTACCTCTTCCAGCATTTGAGTAGAAGACAGCTTCTTTTGAAGTTCCTCCTGAAGAAGATGCACCACCATTTCTCTGTTCCTCAGAAATTAGAAGAGCAATCAACTCCTCAAAATCAGGAAATCTTTCACGGACGGAAATGGATGTTCGAAACTGTGCATAATCCTTTCCTAGACCATTCAAGGTCACAGAAACTAAATCATCATCTTCCACTGGCGACCCAATGGAAGCAAGTGCATCTGCAATCTTCTTCACCTTCATGTGGTAGTCGTTGATGCTCATACTTTCTCTTTGCACATTATGCAACTCTTGCTTGAGCTGCATTTTCCTGGCTTGCGTATTTGTGCTATACATTTTTGACAAAGTATCCCATGCCTCCTTTGGCGTACTTGCATCCTGAATATGCACAATCATAGAGTCTGAAATACTGATAGACAGCCAATACATAACTTTCCTGGCTCTCTCATGCCATGTTTTGAATGCCTGCATTTGCTGTTGATTGGGAACATCAGGAAGAACTGGTTCTTCTTCATTTCCTGTAACAAATTCCCAATATCCTTTTCCCATAAGGAAATTCGTCATTCTAAACTTCCATGCTTGGAAGTTGTTCTTGTCAAGCTTTTCAGTGACAATCTATGAAAGAGAATCAGATGCCATTACAGAAGACTGCAAAAAATTCTGTCACTGCAAAGAACACAGCTTTAGCCTCACAAGGGCAAATCTGCAAAACTGGCGAAAGTGGTATTTGACCACACAGTCACTTCCTAGTGACGATTTTGCATAAACAGAAACCAAGGATGATTCTGTAACTTCCAATGTCTCTGCGCACAAGCATACGATGCAATTTCTGTGGTAACTTTTCACCGACCTGTAGAACAGTGGTCGCACAGCATAAAACAGGGCTTTTTCCTGAGTGCGTGCAGAAAACTTCCGCCTCCAAAACAGGCCCCGAAATGGCCTCAAATCAAAAAAACAGGGTCGCCAAGAGCTAAAGCTCTTACCCGTAGCATATACTGCCCTCTTGCTTCACCGCGAAGGGCGTCTCAACCTGAGACAATGCACTCCTACAATTTTCGGCTGTGCTACCTGCAGAGATCTGCTCCCAAAACAGAAAATGAAAGCAACACTGCTCCTCTTACCAGAACACCGCGAGCTTGGCTTGCTTTCTTGAGCTCCTTACCACGAACAAGGCTCTGATACCATGTCAAGATTGTGGGAGAGAAGGAAGGAGTCTCGCTTGAAGCTTTCTTGCTTGCACAATGGGGGAAGACACACAAGGGTGGAGGCTGAAAACAGTTTTCCTCTTCTTAGTTGTGTAAGCCAAAAGAACTCAAGTACAAAAGAAATAGAAGATCCCTCTATATGGGTCTCAAACCAAACTCAACTAACTAAGGTGGCATACTAACTGAGCCACGAACTAGAGTAGATAAGGATAGCTATCATGTAGCTATTATTCAGGGGCGGTGTACCAACCGCATCTGCAACTGACAAGTCGGTGACATAAATACACAATGGTTACCCTGGCGTATCACGAGTGGAGCTCGATATCTCAACAATTGCTTCCACCATATTTGAGCGTGGCCAACTAACTTAAGTTTGGCTATCATTTCTTAGTTGGTAGTAGTAGTTTGCGAGGCAAAGAAATAGTCATCCATCGACTCAATCCATATCATTGCCTCTGCTGCAACGTCTATCCCTTCTCCATCAAACTCGGGTGGTTTAATTTTCTTGATAAGGAATTTCTTCTCTTGCATGTCAGCATTCGTGGGTGCAGAAGGTGCCTGACAATCAAGCCACACCATTTAGGTTATTCTGTTTAAGATATTTCTACAAACCATACATTAATCAATTACATATCCTTATGAAGTTTGGCTCTGATATCAACTGTAACATGCTCCCCTATTGGCTATCCAAGCATGTTTTTAGTGGTCCATTGAGAAACGAATGTAAGCGTCACTACTCGATGCTCCCATGGAATGTTTCAGGGTTTGTTGCCTAGGGTTTCCAAAGTCTGCCTCACAATGGAATGTTCGCGGCTAGAACCCACTAGGATCGACCTGAAATTCGGGTTCTTAGGGGTCAAGGTCTCCTGACAGCATTCTAGCATCGGGTCCTTGACATCTTACTTCACACAGAGATACCCAAGCCGAAGCAGACCTATGCCACACTTGGTTCAAAAGAGAATGGGAAATGAGAGGGATGCGCTGCTCTCCCTCTCTGCTTGTAGGGCATAGTCCCATCCCAATCCCCCTAAAACGGCATGAATCGGGGTTCTAACCTAACAATACCTAAAGGTCAAGAACATTGGTAAACCTTGTGAGAAGCCTCCTAGTTTTCTGGGACTTGTAGGGCATAGTCCAATCCCAGTCCCCTAAAACGGCATGAATCGAGGTTCTAAACTAACAATACCTAAAGGTTGAACGTCGGTAAAACCTTGTGAGAAGCCTCCCAGTTTTCTAGGAGCACCTTACCCATCGCGAGTTCCGCCCACCCACTTTCCTTGATATGTTTAGTTTTCTAATTAGGTCCTATCACATTTATGTGTGACATTCAAAATCAGCTTCTTTAATTAGGCCTTTTAGGAAACATGGTTCATTCACATAATTTATGGTACAAACATGAATACATAGCAAGCAATCTTTTGACAAACAAGTTTAAACAAATTCCTTAACTTATCTTCATATTTACTTTTTCTCCTACCCATATAGGAGAAATTATGTCCAATAGAAGTCCCCGGTTCAAATCACATGGCACCATAATTCCATCCATTATCTAGAATAGGATCTTTCAATGCCCTAGATGTTGGACTCATAACAATCTACAACTCCATTTCGGACCAGGGAAGGGGTGTTCAGAGCTCCACTGACCCCAAGCAACCTAGGAGTGAGACACACTTTCTGTGATTGACCTTTTTCCCAGTCGACCTTCGGCCTGTGAATCGAGCAGTGCCCTCTTGGGTTGAAATGTGGCGTGACCTTGGAGATGATCCACCCGTGCAGAAATATCCTTCCTTAATTAATCCAATTAAGAATCAAGTACAATCAAGGCAATCGTCCTAATATCATCTTCTAGGAAAACATTCCTTTATTCCCCATGGCAACTTGTCATTACTGACCCTTGCCATACATTTCCCATCAAACACAAACACTTGGAATAATCATCCAAACCACAATCCAACAATTAGTTGAATGTACAAGCATTTAGGGAGTTGTTTGATCAACAAAAAAAAACCAATTGTATTTTTCCCAAACAATACAAGAATAGATGTGATAACACTTCCATCGCATATTCGCTCTCCCCCTTGGGATCAAAAAGCAATTCTATGCAAAATTTACTTAACACTTGTATGCACAATACTTAATGTCATTCTTTTTATGATTATGCCATTTATGATCTCTAATTGATTCTTCCTTGTAATTGCTCTATCAATGAATAAGCCATATGTATCTAGGTGCAGTTTACTTCCCTTGATACAAGCATTTCGTAAAATTCATCTTTGAATATTTGGGATGAGATTTATCATTTTCAGTGACCTATTCTAGCACGACAAAGTACATAGCCTAATGTATCTCATGCGAGAACCAAAGAAAGCATCTATCAATTTGGAAATACATTACTTACGACTGGTATTGCAGTTGGATTGACAGTGATGCCTTCGCCCGAAGCTTTGTTGCTAGTTGTAGGATTTCCATCTACATACGACATTCTTCGCTTGGGGGCTATCGCCCGCAAATATTTTCAAGAGATAAGAATGAGAAATAGATTTTGAGATGGAAGAGCATAAGAGAAGGTAGCTTAGACACTGAGATAGGGTGAATTGAGCTAACTCTGTCCCTGCAACCTCTTGGGGTAACTCCTTTCTCTCCCCTCACACACACACACACACACACACACACACACACACACACAAGCTTCTTCTCGCAATCTCTTGGAGGGGTATTCTTCTACCTCTCTCTTGCAGCCTCTCAGGGTCTCCTTGTGCTCTCTTGTTCTTCCCATGCCTCATATTTATAGCTAAACAAGATAAGAAGGGTTGTGGCCGATAGAAAGAGCTCTTTATGGAGGGGATCTTGGAAAAACTAGCGATTTGATGGTCAAATCATAAATCTGATGGCTCCATTGGCTCCAAAAGGGGGGTAAAACCCCAAGACACTTGCCTAGAAATATTTCAGATCACTCATTCTTTTTCTCCTTGTTCGAAGTGTTATTTACTTCTTGTAAATTGCGATCCTGGCACACACGATTTTGCCAATCTCTCTTTTTCTCTCTTTTTTTATTTTTAATAAAATCTCCAAAACTAAATAAAACATCACTTTCTTTTTTAAAAAATATGATGTCCAGTTCTAGAAATCTTTTTAGGATAATATCTAAAATATCTAAAATATGCTAGTTTTGTCCAAAATCTAATATTTTTGGACCATCCATACTATACACATTAACACTAGTGATTAATATGGCTCATAACGCTCATTCACGTTGTAAGTTCCGTGAAGGGTGGCTCCAGTCCTTGTCAATTGGAGAAAAATATCGGATTACAAATCTCGATTTTTTTAAAACGTATATTTTTAACTAAATAAAAATCGTTAGTTATTAATGCTAGTTAGTAATATTACTAACTTATTAATTGACTAAATAACTTTTAATTACGTGAAAATATTACATCTTATCTCAATTCCTTTTTGGGCATTCCTTTGCAAAGCACCCATCTTCTTTGCATTTGAAGCATGTATCCAAGAAGAGGGAGAATTTGACATTGACCAACAACTCAATCCCTTTAGGATGAAAAAGCTAGAGCATCTCAAGGATCTTCTTCCTCTTATCCCAAAGTACGAGAGTCCACTTGCTCCACTAGTTGATATTATTGTAAGAACATAGAGCGCTCTACCTAGTACTTCTACTAGCACATTAACTTCTCCAGCTAGCAAACTAGGAAGTCCATGAAAACTAGCCCATATTGGGCATTCAATTTGCAAGACCTTCTCAAGAATAAAATAAACATGCCATGAAAGCATGTAAACAAGGCTCACTTTAAGCCAAACAAGTGAACCCAGAACCCAATCTCTTTTTTCTTTAGATTAAAGCAAGACCCAAAAGAAATCTAATGGCAAGCAAAACAATGTGAGCACCACTTTGATCCATAGGTGAGCCAAAACAATCTAGCAAACTCATCCTCAAGGGGGACCTTCCATTAAAATACATGTACATGTTGCATAGAGAATACTTAGTATTGCTTTGCCGAATGCATGGTAACAAGGATACCACTCATGCGCATAGCACTTGCTCCCCAAATTCTATTGTGACTCTCTTTTAATTCTCATTGAAATATTTTTGGTTACCCCACATCCTCTTCTCTATCTCTTCCATGTTCATGCTAGCAATGAAAATGTTAGCATACTCCATCTCCATCCCATTGTCTTGCTTCTATTGCTTTATATTTGTGCTATGTGTTCCATCATCTCTTACTCCTTGTTCACCCCCTTGAATATGCTACATGCATGAAAGTGGGAGTATATGCTACATGTTGGTAGGAAATGTTGCTTTTTTAAAGAACTTAATACAGATACCCTAGTTAATAGACCATGTGCCATGATTGTTTATTGAGAGCTCCTCTCTCTCTTCCCCCCCCCCTCTCTCTCTCTCTCTCTCTCTCTCGTAATCTCTTGGAGGGGTATCTTTCTACCTGTCTCACAGCCTCTCAGGGTCTCCTTGTGCTCTCTTATGCCTCTCAGGCATCATATTTATAGCTAAACAAGAGAAGTAGAGTTGTGGCTGAGAGGAAGAGCTCTTTGTGGAGGGGATCTTGGAAAAATTAGTGATATGATGCTCAAATCATAAGTTTGATGGTTTCATTGGCTCCAAAAGGGGGGTAAAACTTCAAGACACTTGATTAGAAATCTTTCACATCACTCCTTGTTTTTCTCCCTGTTCGAAGTGCTGTTTACTGCTTGTAAACTCCAATCACAATGCGCGTGATTTTACCAATCTCTCTTTTTTTCTCTTTATTTAATATTTGATAAAATCTCCAAAACTAACTAAAACATCACTTACTTTTTTAAACATGACATCCAGTTCTAAAAATCTCCATATCTTTTTAGGATAATATCTAAAATATCTAAAATATGCTAGTTTTGCCCAAAATCTAATATTTTTGGACCATCCATACTATACACATTAACACTAGTAATTAATATGGCTCATAACTCTTGTTCACGTTGTAACTTTCGTGGAAGGGTGGCTGCAGTCCTTGTCAATCCGAGAAAAATATCGGATTTTGACTCTTGTTTTTTAAAACATATATTTTTAATTAAATAACAATCATTAGTTAATAATTTTAGTTAGTTTTTACTTTAGTTAGTAATCTTACTAACTTATTAATTGACTAACTAACTTTTAAATTAACCAACTAACTTTTAATTGCATGGAAATATCACATCCTCCTTTCCTTGGAGAAATCGAGATGTCCTCATCTCGAGAGAAACTGGGGGTTTTATTCTGGAACATGTGGGGTAAGACTCATCACGCATTCATTGTGACACTCTGACCAGTCATAAGCATGCGGCCTTTCAAAATAACAACTTATTTTATTTGATTTATTTGAGTCAGGATTACAAGAGAAGGGACGTATTTTAGTAGGGTTATAAACTTTGAGTAGTAGGATTCCAAGGTTAATTCGAGCTGCTTGAGCTTGAAGAATTCATTTATCCTCAAAGTTTCATAGGTTGGCGAAAGGTATAGTCCGCGCACATCATCTTTCAACTTAGCCCAAGTGACAGCGGTTCTCGAAATACCTTGATCTTTGCACCATTGCTTCCACCATATTTGAGCTTGGCCAACTAACTTAAGTTTAGCTATCATTGCTTGGTTAATAGTAGTAATTCGCGAAGCAAAGAAATAGTCATCCATCGACTCAATTCATATCTCCGCCTCTGTTGCAATGTCTATCCCTTCTCCATCAAACTCAGGTGCCTTAATTTGCTTGAGAATGAATTTCTTCTCTTGCATGTCACCATTTGTGGGTGCAGAAGGTGCCTAACAATCAAGCCATAATATTTAGGTTATTCTGTTTAAGATATGTCTACAAACCATACATTAATCAATTAGATATCATTACAAAGTTTGGCTCTGATACCAATAGTAACGTGCCCACCTATCGGCTATCCAAGCACGGTTTTAGCGGTCCATCGAGGAAACAAATCTAAGTGTCGCTGCTTGACACTCCCATGGAATGTTTTGGGGTTTGTCAAGAGGTTCTATGTCTTTCATTTAAGGAAAAGGCTATTACAATTTGAACTGTTTCTACTTTGCTAATGGATGGATATTCTCCTAGTTTGTAAGAGGCTCAAATAACTTTTGATAACTATTTGTGCTTGTATGGATGCTAGGTATATCCCACACTTCAGGGGGAATTTGAGGGGAATTTCAAGATTTAGAGCCATGGCATTGAATTGAATTGAATGAGATTCTTCTTTGTTTTAATGTGACGAGGAAATATTTATATTGTTAAAAATGATATTTTATTTGTGGATGTGTAAACTAATTGTGCTATGTGAGTAAGAATTAAAAGTTATCAAAATGCACAAATGTATCTTACAACACATGTACATTTTGGATGCATACAAAAATATCCATTACAAGTGTGTATCGACATTGTCTTATTTGAGATTGAGTATATGACTGATGGATAGGCCTATCAATTGTGATGTGTATTGCTTAACATGACTATGTTAAATGTTATATACAAATTTGTTTTGATTTACTGTGCATGCACATTATCCTATGATCCATAGCTTCATAATTTGATCCAAAAAACATGGCTATATTACATAATATATAGAAATTCACCTTGCTTTACCATATAGACACTTATTTTACTAGTTATAGCTTCACATCTATCTAGTAAAATTAAAAACCTAGTTCCAATTTAAAAAACCCTAGTTACTAACTAGAAAAAATTGTGCATTTATTAGATATAAGGCTATTTACCATCTAGTTTAGTGTCTAAAGTTCCTTGTGAGTGTGTGATAATAGCACGAGGACTTGTTGACTGTTTTAGGTAGGTACACATTTTTTTAATCAACCTTGGTACAATAATCAAGTCTTGCTTCCCGATTGTTCTCCTTAGACACAGTCCATCCCTAAGAATACATAGACATAGACACACACGGCCTACGAAATGGTAATCAACCTTATAGGCATATTGCTATGCAAGGACCCCCCCCCCCCCCCCCCCCCCCCCCCCCCCCCTTACACATTTCAATTCTATATTGGGCAAGAGCCCTTCTACATTGACAATGAAATACTTATCATGCCTAGGTATGTAGGCCAACTCTGGGCGTGTCCTATGCATTGAAGCATAGAGCTCGTTGACCCATTGCATGCTGTTAGTCAAATACTCATTATTATTTCTATCAACTTCTTACTAGTATATTGAAAATATAGATTATAATAGTTTGATAATAATAACCAATTTTGATGGTGATAAGGAAACACTAGGATATGATGGGTGGTATGATTACTAGTACTTTGTCAAGTTGGCCTAACTTGTCAAGCTCCCTTGAATATGCTTAGTTTCTTTTCTTTTTCTAAACTAGCATAAATCAACTGGTATGATTGCTATATATGTTACTTGACTACCATATATAGCACTTTATACGTTGGGATCTTTTATTAAAATGTTTTAGATGGTTAAAACCTAGACTTTTTCCTTATGTGTTTCATGCTTTGACTTATCCTTGTATTTGTTTGATTGTTAGGATGATACTTACTACTCCAAGCAAAGTGATACTCCTAGGACAAGATATATGTTAGTGTATTTCTTTGAAATGAATCATATACAAACTCAATGGGCAATAATGGTATATGATACTAAATGTTGAGGAAGTTCATTGGCACTCTTGATTGATCTTGTATATATTTTCAGTTTTAGTAATGATGGACATTGTGCTAAAAATGTCTCTTTAAGCGCTAGAAAGATATATCTTTGGATCCGAGGAACATAGGATTGCAAAATAAATGTTTGAAGACCAGTGTTTGATAAGTAAGTCATATCTATAAGCTTATATGGCATTATGGCCATGGTATTAGAAACAACTTTATACATTGAGCAAGGTGTGTCTCAAACTGCTTTGAGAGTTAGATTAATCTAGCTTAATATATATCAATGCAGTCTTATGCAAGCTTGTGAGACATTTAAATGTTGTAAAAGATAAAGAATTCTTGACTCATAAATGTGTGTTTGACACAAGGATGAAATTATACCTATAAGTCTTGATTACATGGCTTTATAATGCAACCATAGAGGTATAGTTCTATTGGTTCTTTTAATAAGAATGTTTTGTGCATATGTTGATACACTTTAAAGTATCCATAGATGACATGTTCTAGCAGTAAAAGATTGACACTCATTTGGGTACTCTAGTAATTAACTATAGGATTGGTGTTGCATTCCTTTGTCATATGTATTAACTATAGATGCCACGTTCAGCACTAAAATATTGGCAATCATTTGAGTACTTTAGTAATTAACTATAGGATTGGTGTTGCATACCTTTGTCATATGTATTACTACATGATTTGGGCATGAGTTGTTGATTAGCCTAGGGACTAGCATGATTTGTAGTCTTGAAATATCTTTTTTCATATAGTATATGAATTCCTCAATTAGTCTATATGGCATGCTCCTTTAGATTATTGAGGATCCGTATCTATTTTTAAGGGTGATGTTTTTAGAGATACCACTAGACACAAGAACACACTTAAGAGACTACATTGACATTGTGAGAAAATTTAACTTGTACCTTTTATTTCTTTGGATGATGTTTCACTCTAAATTACTTGTATGATATTTTGTTTTATAATATTGGTATTAGTTTACATAATCCTTAGGGCTTGGTGTTTTTAGTATCTTTGTAGGTGCGACTAGGATAACAACAACTAGGTCTCATGAGATGACACCTGCAATATGCATTAGGTGGTAAGGTTCTTACCTTTATCTTTTGTATAGATGTAGGTAATAAGTGGACCCTTCACTCACTCATACCTAGAAAGACTACTCCCAAGGACTCATTTTTGACCAAATTCAATATTTTTGTATACTTTATGAATAATTATTTAAATACTTTCCAAATGACAAATCATGTTGTTTTTGTGCCCTAATCCTATTTGATTATAATTAATTATTTTCTTTTAAAATTTTTGTAAAATTTTATCTCATTGGTTATATTTAAATTAATTATTGTAATTGTGATAATTTATTAACTTTTCAATAATCCTATATGATTCAACTTTATGCGAGGGAAAATTTATATCACACACACGGACACATGCACGCACGCATGCACGCACGCACGCACACACACACACAAGAAAAAAAACAAACAAACAATCTACATGCAAGGTTTTATAGAGAAGTTCATAATTGTAATAAAATATATGGGACAAAAAGCTCTTTTGGATCTCTTAATTTATTGCTTGAACTTATTTCTTAGTAGAAACATATTTTTGTTCTTGAGAGTATAACTAGTTTTGAAAAAAAGTGCAAATAGCCATAGAATAGGTAGTTCCACAAAGAACATCAATGTTGTTTGTTTCTCTTCATAATGAAAGTATTAGGAAAATCTATTAATCTATACTTATCAAATTTATAATGATTGTTACAATAGATAATCTCTATTTGCAAACATTAATTTTAAGCTTCTAGAGTACTATAACAAATAATGACTTTTTCCTAATTAGCTCTCATTCAATAATGTCTTAAATGAAATTCTATTGCTACCAACAACAATCATGCCATTCCATGTTAGTTTTTTCTTCATATCATCTTTGAAAATCATAACAACTAAAAACACATTCAACAAGATTGAATTTAAGTTACCTAATTTTCTTTATAAGACACAAAATAGCTATCTACAACAACCTATATCACATGGATGTCCAATAAGTCCATTGGATTATTTTATTGCAATGTGTCTTTGATTTGTGGCTTCAAAAAGATATTGAGAAAGGTGATATTAGAGGTATTGATATTCAAGACTAGAAGTACTAGGGGAGAATATTCAAATATTTAGCTGATGACACCTTCCTACATTTTCATGTTTTTAGAGAAATTCAAGATGCACTGGTGGGTATCTTTGGGAAATTTCTACTGCATTTTGGAACTAATGTCAATTGGATCAAACCCTCTTTGATAAGCATATAAAAAATGACCAAAAGATGCCATTAAAACATTATGATGGAATGGTAAAGTGGTCCCTAAAGAAAAATTGTTAGGGATCTTAGATATTCTTGGAGTTCACTCAGGAACATTGATGTATGCGTGTTATTTAAGTATAGCGTAGGCTTGAAGGTAAAAATAATCAGGATGCAAATGAGGTTCTCGTGGGTAGAGTGAAATTGGAGAGTAGAGGCAAGGCAAATGAACAAAATGCACTACATTATATTGATAATAGAGGGGCCTCTTATACAGACAAGTAGAAAGGGGAATATTCTTGGTTTGATCATGATATATTCTTGCAATAAGCCAAGAAGTGACATCATAATCATATAAATTCCATCCTATCCTTTGAATAGGAGGTGGCCCACATGTCCTAGGTTAGCTAGGGTTGAAACACAATGTTCTACAAACCCTCCCTAGCTCAAAAATGGCCGAACAAATTTGCATAAGGAGGACAAGGAGGTGGGGTTGGCATTCAATTCCTTCTTATCCAACATCCTTGATTAGGATCCTATTGTTGAGATAATTTGTATTATGATGGGGTATTTAAGTTATTGGAAAAAGTCCTAAGCTCTCTCTCACATGAAAAGGTTGCTATCCTACATTCCCCTTTTTGGAAGAGGAACTTAAGTTTGTGGTGAGGAAGATGAAGAAAAACAAATCTCGTAGCTTGGATGGGTTGCTAGGTGAGTTTTTCCAAGACTTTTGGGATCCCTGTGCCAAAGACTTGATGTGCATGGTGGACGAAGCTAGGAAAATAGGCCATTAGATAGAGTTTGCCAATGTTGTTCTAATAAAGCTTATTCACCAAAATGGAAGAAGATTCTCTTAGAAGGATTAGAGGCCCATTACATTACTCAATGTTTCCTATAAGATCCTTGACAAAGCTCTACTTTCCCTATCTTGCCTACTCCACCCATTCTCCATGAATGCAAGAAAATAAGGAAAGGAAACAAGAAAACATCCTCTTTTCCTTCATTGTAGTCTAGATTCCAAAAAGGTCAATCCTTGATATTCACGTGATTCAAGGGGTGCACAAACCATGGAAGATCCTCTTGAGTCTACTGGTCCTCCTTGTTGCACAATTGAGCATGATGCAAGGAGGCATATTCCATGGTGGATTCTGTGAGGTTTTGCGGTGGATTCCATAAAATTATATTTATTGCTGGGGCTCATACACAAGGTGGATTCCTTGTGTGAAAAGTCGATGGGGACGCTTGTCCTTTTTGGGTGTCTTGTTAATTTAATGTGCAAGTGGGTGATTCCACAAAATACATATTTAAATTAATAGAAGTTTATGATTTTATAGTGCGTACTTGTAATAAATTAAGGTTAGGATTGAGTTCCAACCAATTTATTTATTTTGTAGCTGAAGACTACTAGGTATTCACTTTTTTTGATTTAATTTTATTATTTTCTAACAATTGTGAATGCTTCAGTTGATGTGTAGAGCAGGCAGCGGTGGCGTTGGGAAGCACTGGGTGATAACATGTATTCAAGTTATTTAGAAGAAATTATCATTTTTGATGGGTGCGCATCTTAGGCGTGGTGCCAATATTTATTTTGACTCACTTATTTATTGAAGTGTCTGTTATTATTTTGTATGCGCATGGGTGCACGATTTAAATATTTGTATTGGACATTGTATTTGGGCACCGCCCGACTCTTTGGGCACCCAATAGCTTTAATTCTTTAGTGGGACAAAAGCAAACACAAAAGCTAAAGTGTGCTAATTGTAAATTGGGCTATTTTTTTTTGAGCTTGGAGATGAATAATATATCAAATACATGCTTTGTGGAGCGCTAACACAAGGCATGGGGGGAGATTGTACCCAATGGGTCTTTTGCTTCGTGTCGTGCAAGATTTCTCTCTTGTTTTTTGTGCAAAAGTAGAGTTCTTTTGTTCTTGGAGACCTTTTGGCGCTCACTTCACATGCATACAACATCCGATCTATGCACTAGTGGTATCAGAGCGAAGCTGAGATCGAGAGCTTCCAATTGCTTATTACCATCTCACGCGAAGGCGGAGCTCCTGGAACAATCGAGCTCTACAGTCAATCTCGTGGCAATCCGTCAATACCAGCTTGTTCCTGGCAGCAGTCAAGAACCCCCTGCTACGCACTCAGATCGCAAAGGACCAGCCTTTGCAGGCAGAGGACCACGCGGGAAGCTTCTTCATCAACACACTTTTTTTTTCAAAGAATAGAGAAGCAGATAAGTTGATTTTCTAAAGTTTCATTAGAGAGCTTAATAAGTTTTAGAAAACTTAGCTTCCCACAATTTTGACGTCCGTGGAGGCAAGATTTACTGCCTGCCTTCGACGTCATTCAAGACATATCGATGTCCTAATTTCAAAAAAACACTTAAGTTTAAAGCTTAAAGCTTAAAGCTTCTTAAGTTTCAACCTTACTAAGTCACAAAGGTCAATTTCAACTCTCTTTCATAGCGGAAGTTCTCACCGGCTTAAACACAAACTTGTCTTCAATCCTCTGCAAACCCTTGTTCACACCTATGGACTAACAGAGCTAGATTCCAGCAAAAAGTTTGCAATACGCAGTCTACACGCTAGAATTATCTTCTTGGAAGATGACTGTGACATCTAATTTCTCATCCGCAAAGGAGAAATACTACAAAAAGCCATAAAAAAGAAGAAGAGAAATAAGCCTTGTAAACCTGACTTTGAGCTACGCTCATCCCGCTAACAAGATTTCGAGTGTGTGAGGTCTTTTGGAATTTTGCAGGATGTCCGATCAAACCATGGAAAATTTTATGGCTGAAGGTGACCTACTCGAACCAACCATGGAGCAAAAACTGGATTTGATTATGATGCAGCTTCAAGAGGAACGAAGAGCACGTCAAACCTTGCAAGCTCAATTGGCCAATCTACAACGATCTACCACCGACCAAGATGGACCGCAATCTGAAGATCTTATACAACGTACGATCGATGCAACACTTGAAGCGCAATCTATTCGGAAAGATTTTGTTTGCTAATTTAGGAACAAAGATTGATTTTTCATATGCATTTCATCCTGAAACAAATGGGCAAACAGAAGCTACTAACAGTACCATTTTAGATCTTATACGTGCATACACAATTTTAAAACCACAAACATGGAATACACATTTACATTTACTTCATTTTGCATACAATAACACACCACATACAACTAACAGAAAGCACCATTTGAAATTATTTATGGATATAGATTACCTACACCTGTTACATCATTGTCAAACAAAGTTCAAGTTGCTGATGATATTGCTAACATGCATGCTAATATTTTTGATGAAGTTAAAGATATGATTGCCAAAGCCCAGCAATCATACACAAAACAAGCCAACAAGAAAATAAAAGCTATGAGTTTCAAAGTTGATGATTATGTTTGGTTACGAACTGAAAAGCGAAGATTACAAAGTGTTGACAATCACCCTGTTGTAAAGTTAGCTCCTAGATTTTATGGACCTTTCAAGATCATTCACAAAATCAATGACAATGCATTTAAACTAGAATTACCACAACACTGAAAAATCCACAACACTTTTCATATCAGTTTGTTATGACCTTTTAGAGGCCAATTACCTGTACATCCTGCTTATGAAAACCCTCCTTTGCTAGAAGAAGAAACTGAAATCCTTGAGCCTGAAACTATTCTAGATACTAACTTTATGATCACTAGAATTGGCCGTAGATATTCTAGATATCTGATTAAGTTTAAAAATCATCTTGTTGAAGAGGCCCAATAGAAGAGCCTCGTTTATACATTGAGCTAATAGCAATTGAGGACAATTGCTATCCCACCCCTAGGGGTATGATGCTAGGAGGCATATTCCACGGTGGATTTCGTGAGGTTTTGCCATGAATTCCGTAAAATTATATTTATTATCCGGGCTCATACACAAGGTGGATTCCTTGTGCGAAAAGTCGATGGGGACGCCTATCCTTTTCGGGTGTCTTGTTAATTTAATGTGCAAGTGGGTGATTCCATAGCGGGAGATTTCGCAAAATACATATTTAAATTAATAGACATTTATGAGTTTAGAGTGCACATAAATTAAGGTTAGGATTGAGTTCTAACCAATTTATTTATTTTGTAGCTGAAGACTGCTAGGTATTCACTTTTGTCGGTTTAATTTTATTATTTTCTAACAATTGTGAATGCTTCAGTTGATGTGTAGAGTAGGCAGCGGTGGCATTGGGAAGCACTGGGCGATAGTGTGTATTCAAGTTATTTAGAAGAAATTATCATTTTTGATGGGCGTGCATCTTAGGTGTGGTGCCAATATTTATTTTGACGTGCTTATTTATTGAAGCGCCTGGCATTTATTTATTATTTTGTATGTGCATGGGCGCACGATTTAAATATTTGTATTAGACATTGTATTTGGGCATCGTCCAACTCTTTGGACGCCCAATAGCTTTAATTCTTTAGTGGGACAAAAGCAAACACAAAAGCTAAAGCATGCTAATTGTAAATTGGGCTATTTTTTGTGAGCTTGGAGATGAATAATATATCAAATACATGCTTTGTGGAGCACTCACACAAGGCATGGGGGGAGATTGTACCCAATGGGTCTTTTGCTTCATGTTGTGCAAGATTTCTCTCTTGTTTTTTGTGCAAAAGTAGAGTTCTTTTGTTCTTGGAGACCTTCTGGCGCTCACTACGCACGCATACAACATCCGATCTGTGCACCAGAGCATGAGCCATAGGGTGTCTTTTGGGTGGGAATCCTTAACTCTTTAGTCCCTCACTTATTCGCTTACAACACATCCTCTTTAGGCTAGGCCTTCATTGCTTGCTTATGGGATTTTAAAATGTATAAACGAGACTCTTCTATTTACCTTGTATGATATTTTAAATCCCCCAAACTTTTTGACACTAGGATTTGTAATAAGCATTCTTCATGTGATGTGGACATTTCTAATTTTGACTCTATTATGTGGACTAGTCAATGACTAAAAGTATGAATAGAGATGCACTTCAAAGGGACGTTGGGGCCTCAAATATTTGTGAAAATTAATCTATGATTATTTTGGCTCCCATCTTGGTCTCTTCTTACTATTTCTAGCTACCAATCTTTGCATACTAATTTTAACAATTATTTTTTCCTCCTCAGCTACTATATGTGGTAGTCACTAAAATTGATTAATAGTGAGATATGTATAGTTGAAAAGTGGAGGAGGTGTCTTGAACCTTTTAAGGAGCATACAAAAGAATTCTGGGGCTAATTAGAGGCACCTTTGGTAGCTAGAGTATAATGAGAGAAATGTGCCATATTGAGTCCAATAAAAATGACTCCTTAATCCTCTTGTGCTTCCTTTCACTCTTGATAACAAGTAGGGAGAGCATTAGATGGTTTAAATTAAAGCTTAGAGTATAGGACACGTCTAGGTTGAGAGCTAGATCTTAGCCATGAGTGAGAAGGAAACTTGGAAGGATAAGCATTCCACCATGGCCTCGGGATTTTGGTTGTAAATCCCAACACTTTTACAAGAAGAAGAATGCTCTTTTTGGTTATTTATTGATTACAGATATCTAAACTAGGTCATTATAAAAAATATGTAACCTCTTCCACATCTCAATGAGTTACTTGACTAATTTTGTGAATCAAGAATCTTTACAATTGACTTGAGGTCAAGGTACTATCCCATTAGAATCAATGAGTTGTATATCCCAAAGATAGCCTTTAATTCTCGGACCATAGTCTTTGTGAGTCAAAGTTTCAACCATTTTGATGCAAGATGTATTTTGATCCTATCTAGATGACTTTGTTTTAGTGTTCCCTATTGATGGCTTGGTTTGGTTAGAGTTAGGGGAGACCATGGGAGACATATCACCCTAGTGCTAGAAATCCTTCTTTAGAACAAGCTATATACTACGTAGGAAAATTGCATCTTCTTTTCATTAAAGAATGATATAGTCTCGAAAGAAGGCATAGTTATTGAACTTGCTAAGATCAAAGATATTCTAAATTAACACTCACCCAAGGTAGTATATAGCATCTTCCACTATGTACTCCTCAGATTTTGATTGGTGGGATTGCATCATGAGACTCTTTTTGGAGAGCATGTATAATCCTTACCCATTGTATAATGAGTAGAAATGTATGGGAAGCAGTGTTTACTACTTTGTAAATGTAAATTGTCTCACTTATGTACAAAATAATCTTAAGAGGATCAAGTGGATGGAAGAGCTTAAAGTTGTTAATCTATTTATCTTTGAGGAATCACATCTAAACCCTACTCTTAACATAAATGGAAGGTGGATTCTTTAGGACTACTATTTCTATGATCAAGCAATTTGAATTGTCCCGATCGAGTGTGCTGCCATTTTATGGCACTCACACTACAATAAATATTGCAAAGATAGTTTCCCTAGTCTTATCCTCAAATATAGAACCATAGATATCTTTGCTAAACCACCGGCTTACAAAATCATTGATGTATCTGAGTTCCATGATTAAATAGATTGTAATTAAAAGTCCTACTTTGATCAAAATAATATCTATCTTGATGTATTACTGTTTTGCCCATGGAAAATTGTAAACACTAAAGATGTCACAAATTTTTCTTCCAAATTTTATATTTTGTACAAAATCAATAATCCTCGATATTATTTCATTGCATCTTATGTCACAAATATGTAAAAGTACAAACAAAACCTTCAATAACTAATGCTAATGTTAACTCTATGCATTGCAAAACCCAGGTGTTACATATGCTAACTGTAATGAATGGAGTTGAGAGGAGAGAGGAGAAGAGCTGAAGAGAGAGAAAGAGAGCAAGAAGAAGAGAAAATAAGATTAGAAAAGGAGAGAGAAAGATAGAAAAGAGGAGAGAAGGAAGGAGGAAGCCATGGAAGCAGGAGATGAAGGTGATGAGTATGTTCTTAATAACTATTCTTAATAACTGGTTGCCCTAATCTGGGACTCTTACACCTTATATACCTTGGTCAGTGTGATTGGGTGTCTAAACCCTAGTTGGTGTGTATCCCGCTTGTTACAATCCATCCCCACCCTGAAGAATTTTGCCATAAAAAACAAGGAGAAGTAGAGGGGAGTGATGGGTGAGCTAAGGGAGGGTTGCAGAGTACTACTTTGAGCCTTTTGATAATGAAAATTGGGTGGGTAAAGACTAGGGATAGCGTGCTGTCCAAGACCGGCCTGCTGAAGTAAATGGATCATAACTTTTGATAGGCTGCTACAAATAGGGCGTACCACATGTCGAAACAGAGCTTATGACGAGTACTTTCAACCTATGTACAATGCACATGTCTGAGATTTGGATAAGTACAAAAATGTTCTAAAATAGTGTGCAATTTGTAGACAGAGGGTGGTCAAATGGGGCATGACCGGCTGGTCTTCCAGCAGTGGGACCTATTGGAGGTAGGGAAATTCATTGAAAATGGTTGCTGGGCACCAAGAGGCTTCTTCTAGGGGTAGGCCTTTTTGATACCTTCTGTTTAGCTTCTGTTTTGTTCCAATTTTCTTCTGTATGAAGCATGGATTGATGATTGATGAAGTTTGAGTTCTTTTGAAAGCTTATTGAATAGTTTTTGATAGTTTGGGATGGTTTTAGTATGAGTTATGAGGTTTTAATGATCTTTTGTAAACCCTTTGTAGACCTTCTGTAGAGCCTCTGTTTCTACTCTGTTTCTGTTCTGTAAATCCTCTGTAGATATTCTGTAAGTGTTCTATGGAATGTAGGTGTGACTTTGGGAAAGTTTTCTAACTTTTGGAAAGGATGAATCTAAGTTCAAAAGAGCTAAAACAAATGAAAGAAGTAGCTGCTGAAGACTAAAGAGAAGACTGAAGTGAAGTGACAGTAGTGAGCTATGAAGAGACACTGTAGTGGCTCTGGTGCCCTTTCATATTAGACATACCTCTTGGGAGGTGCATCCACGACCTAATAAGGATTATTGAGTATTGTAGTAAGGAGATGATGTACTATTGATTGAGAGAAAAAGAGAGAGTCGGATATAGCCAATTCTATCAAAATAATGTATCTATCTATGAGAGATTGAGAGAGAGAAATATGAAGACAATGAAGATGAATACTACATGATTATTTCCATTCAAAAGTGGTGTATTCTTTTGTGTTTCTTGTTCTATTGATGGATTCTTTGAAGATATTGAAGATTATGGTTGATTCTATCAAATCTGTGGGAGATATCTACTATGATGCTGCGTGAAGATTTGTTATTTTCCTTGTTGTGGTTCCCAAAAGAATGAAACAAAAGCTTATTGATGTTACAAGATAGATTTTCTTGTAGTAGAAACCCCTTTTCCTAGGTGTTCCTCTTGGCGCTTCATGTTTTTTGTGTGCAGCCGGGGAAACTTGTCATCAACAAACATTAGAAGAGGCTAAAGCTGAAGGAAACGACATTACTAAGAAGAGGAGAATTCAATGTATGCTTGCAAAGTTCCTTCTTCCACTGAAGAGTTGGAGATTCTTATTGCCAAATCCACTTTCTACAAGAAGTTTATCCCACAATGGCGAAAACATATTACCATCATGATGCAAGCTCTATGTGGTGGACTATTTCCTCTTCTTGTTGTTGAAGCAACAGAGACGTGCATCTTGGTGGAAAATTGTTTGGGAACAAACTGAAGTGCAGAAATAGAGAGAATGACCATCCAAGGAAGATTTGGCATTCATTGAGAAGTTTCCAGACAGCATCAAGTGGGAGATTATGAAAGAACTTCAGGAGTCGTGGTCAGTGGAGGTTCACGAAAACAAGAAAGAAAAGAGTTAGAATTTGTTCGTGGACGCTCAATAGCAAGATACGTGGGATGCTTGGTGTTTTGACAATCTTCTATTTGTCCAATTAGCAACCCATTGGAAGTTGGTAGATAGAGTGTTTTTTACAACATACATTGTTGAAACCATTAGAAGCTTGCATTATTATGATGATGGCACAACAACTATTCTAAGAAGAATGAGTTTGCTTCATTAGAAGTTGGCATTATTATGATGATGGCACAACAACGATCCTAAGAAGAATGAGTTTTGATACTTTCAAAATGGAATATCTCCTCCTTTGTAGTGGTTTGAAAGTTGAATTTAGAGATGTTGAAAAGAAGGAAGTAGAAGAGAACCCGTGAGCATTGGTTAGCAATATTACCCGCCACTTTCAAGGGTGCGGCATTTCAATGGTATGCGAGACAAGCAGTAGGAACTTTTGGCACATGGGATGACCTAAAGTTGGCATTCCTCACTAAATTCAAGCATGAAGGTTTTGAAGAGCATATGTGAGAGGAGTTCATGAACCTATGTCAGTCCTCTAGAGAAAGAGTAGAAGCTTATGTCTCGCAAATGGAATCCATCCTGAAGAGATGGATCAATCATCATTTGGATGAAGCCATCTAGAAGGGAGTGTTCCTCAAAGGCCTACAACCAGAAGTTCACAAGTTCGTAGAATTAAGAAGACTAGTCAATCTGCAAGCTATAGTGGAAGGTGCAAGACTGTATAACAAAGTTGAAGCAAGGTTGTCAATGACCCTAGGAAGAGGAGTCTTACCTCCTCCCATGCCAGGAATGGTATATCCACCAAATGCAGTTCCAAGGACAGTTCCCTACCCCTATCCCCAGATGCAAACAGTGCCACAGTACAATGCACCTAATCCACAGTGGCCGCAAATGACAATGCCTCAAATGATGGTTCAACCACAACAACAGTGGCCTCAAATAGTTTCTTCAATGGTGACTCAAAAATAGTGGAATCCTACCCATTGGAATCAGTAAGCCCAAGTCTCAACAGAAGCTCTGAATCAGAACCAGAACAGAGGACCTCGTGGATCAACCCAACCCATGTATGCAGTAATAACAGAAGCTTTCCAAAACCCTACAGCACTTCATGAGGTGAAAATCTAAAGGACTACCTATCTAACTCAGTTGCAAGTATTAAGAAAGAGCTTATGGATGTGATTACAGAACAACTATAGACGCTGAAGGTGAATACCACCAATATATCCACTCTTGCGGGAGGTGGGAGAGATGTGATGTATTCAAATACATGGTGCGGAAAGTGCCATCAAGGGGGACACTTAGCCATTGAATGTACTCAAAAACCAACCATTCTTGGAGCCTTCTGTTCATATTGTTTGAGGAAGAACCATACAGAGGATATCTACTCTCTGAAAGAGATGCATGAACGAAGAAAGAAAGATGAAAATGCAAGATTCAACTTGCTAGAATCCAAAATGACAACGCAGGACATTGGACAAAGCCTAGGGAGTTTGGACCTAATTTTGGTCCAAGGAGGTTTCCCTCTCAAAGTTACAGAGGACGACAGTCTGGCGGTGGTGAGAGATCGGAAGTGGAATATTACAGATGTGAAGAAAAGGGTCATATCTTACCGAATTATCCAAACCCTAGAAGACATGTGGATTACAAGCCCTTATGCAAACGATGCAAAGGAGAAGGCCATACTGCAAAAGATTGTCCAAGTCCAGTCCCTGTGAAATCTACTTCTGATACCCAACAGAAGACCCAATAACCTACTTCCAATTTGGTCGAATTGGAAGTGGTTGCAATAACGCGACCAAAGAAAGGAGAACCTGTAGTTCCAAAGGAGAACGTTCCTTCTGCCAAGATTGTGAAGTTCAACCTCCCTAGGGAAAAACAGAACAATGCAATCCAAAATAAGGAAGTATAGAGCACTACAGAGCCATAGAGAGCTACAGAGATAGTTGCAGAGATAGGACCAAAGATCCAGGAAATAGAGGATGTAGAAGTACATCATCATGAAGAAGAAGCGCATATGCTTCCACTCCTAGAAGAAAAAGGGAAGATAAAAGTAGGCATGGCCCCATTTCCCAGTCGATTGGAAAAGCGTGTGGATCCTATAAAAGAGTATGATCTCGTCAAAGACCTAGACACCTTTAAACCAGACCTAACATTTCAAAAATTGTTGATGTTGTCCCCCATTTTCCAAAAAAGATTCAAAAGCATCTTGACAAGAAGACGCGTCCTAAGGATTGTTCCCCCAACAACAATAAAGTCCAATAGAGCCTTAGAACCTGTGAAGGAAGTGGATGTGGCTAACCCCTTCCTAGATCTTGGAACCCCAGAGATTAGTGTATGGATAGAATGATACTTTATTTCAGACGCATTGATTGATGGAGGTTCATCAGTAAACATAATGACGGATGTGACAATGAAGGATCTAGGTTTGCAAGGACTTCAACCTGCACAGCGGCTTATCAGATTGGTAGACCAAAGCAGAATCAAACCGTTGGGCATCCTCCCATACGTAAAAACAACCCTTGCAGGAAGACACTATTGACTGACATATTTGGTGGTCAAACCAAATTCTTACGAGACCTCATACCCTCTGCTGTTGGGAAGACTTTGGCTTTTTGAAACAAGAGCAAGGAAGGACTGGTTCAAAAGAACCCTAACCCTAGGTAGAGGACCCAATAAAAGTGGTGTTGAAATTGTATGGATTGCAAAAGGAAATGGATCTACATCCATTGAAGCCATAATAGACTCCTCCAATGAAGTAACAAATGGTACATTAGGAGACGAAGAGGGTATCAAACATATCTTTCCCAAGAAAACAAAGGCACAGTCCCTAACACTAGGCATTATAAGCCAACTACCGAAGGAAGAAAAATCTTTGTCCATGATGGGAGAATACCTCCTGCCTCAACCCAAATTGACTTCTGAAATCAGCTTTAACAGCGAAATAGAAGCATGGATACACTGTTCTCCCTATTATATGGAAGTCACAGAGTCAGAGACTGAGTCAAAAGCAGAGACAGAGCCAGAGACAGAGATAGAGACAAAGACAGAGGTAGAAGTAGAAGCAGACACAGAGATGGAGGACATGTTCTTCTCCTATAGAGCCTCTACAGAAACATCTACAAAGCCTCTAGAGGAAGAGGATGAAAATGATGAGGAAGAAAACGAAGTAGGTTATGAAAGTGAAATTGAAGAAGTTCCTTTGATAGCGGACAATCTTGTTGATGTCCCTACAGAGACCTCAGCGGGCCGAGGATCTCGGGGCATTGGATGGAATGGCCATGGTTCCATTTGGGTTGCCGAATGGATCACAAAGCATGCAAAATTTGCATAAGCAATGGATCAAAGGTATAAAAATTGAGTTCACTAGTGGCTCTTGTCGTCCTAACCATTCATTTTGGAGAAAAGATGATGATGATGCCCATTTTCAAACAACAGAAGCCAAAGCCATCAGAGCCACAGCTTATAGAAGGTTCGTGCTATGTGACATTCCTAGACACATCCTCTGAAGATGAATCCCTAAGTCCGGAAGAAATCACCACTCACATAGAAAAAAATAAAGCTTTGATACCCTTCGAGCAATCCTAATAGACAAATGAGTCATTTGTTCAGAAGGAGGACACTGGTTCTAGTGGAACATCAAGCGATGACACTACTCCCTTGAAGGAGTCGAGAAGGAGTTAGACCTCTATTCAGAAGCAATCCATGGGACTTTTATCTGCGAAGTGGAAGGTAAAAGGCAATTGACGTTCCTGGATGTTGACGGTATTGAACGTCACCTGAAAGTGGATCTAAATCTTCCAGAAGAAGAACTAGTGGTCGTGCGAGACCTACTAAAGGAGAACTTAGACATGCTTTCTTGGTCGTACAAAGACCTGAAGGGGATTGACCCTACAGTCTCTCAACATCACATTGACCTTGAACTAGATGCCAAACCTGTGAGACAGAGACACAAGCATATGAATCCCAATTATTCGGCTTTGGTGAAGGCTGAATTATTGAAGACCCTTGAAGTAGAGTTCATTTATCTCGTGGCTAATAGTGAATGGGTGTTGCCCATTGTAGTCGTACCCAAGAAGAATGGGAAACTTCGAATATGTGTGGGCTTTCAGAAGCTAAACTCCAAGATGAAGAAGGATCATTTGTCTATCCCATTCACAGACCAACTATTGGACATAGTGGCATGCCATGAGCTCTATTCTCTCTTGGATGGATTCAACAGATACAACCAAGTCCAAATTGCAGAAGAGGACCAATCCAAAACAAACTTCACCACAAAATGAGGAACCCATGCTTACATAGTGATGCCTGTTGGGCATTGTAATGCTCCTGCTACTTCCAAGGAGTAATGATGGCTACCTTCAAAAACCATTTGCATCATTTCATTGAAGTGTATCTTGATGACTTCTGTGTCTATAGCCTAATCCATGAGTATTGGGGACACCTAGAGGAATGTTTTGACAGATGTTGAGAGTACGGGATTTCTCTCAATCCTGAAAAATGTGTATTTGGCATTTCATCAAGAGTTCTTCTGGGCCATATTTTCTCTGCACAAGGGATTGCAACAGACCCAGCAAAGATTGAGAAGATTACCGCCTTGACAGCACCAACAAACCTCAAGCAATTGAGAGGATTTCTTGGCCATGTGGGCTACTACAGAAGATTTATTGCACATTCTGCAACCAAGGCAGTCCCTCTGCACGAGCTCCTAAGGAAAGATGTGGATTTCCTTTGGATTGTTGACTACGAAGAATCCTTCAATACCCTAAAACAATGTCTCATCAGAGCACCCATCCTACAACCTCCTGACTGGACAAAGGAGTTCCATGTGCACATAGATGCATCGATTGAAGGGCTAGGCGTTGTCTTATGCTAGAAGGGTTCTTCCAAGTTGGGTCAACCAATCTATTATGCAAGTTGGAAAGTAACCGATAGAGAGCGGAACTACACAGTGATAGAGCTTGAGTGCTTAGCAATGGTGTTTACATTGGAGAAGTTTTGACACTATCTAATGTCGACGCATTTCAAGTTCTACATGGACCATGAAGCCTTTTCCTTCTTGATGAACAAAGCATATGTCAAAGGACGAATGTTGAGACGATTGCTCCTGTTCTTGGAGTTCGATTTTGAAGTGTTACTAAGCCTAGCCATTCCCATGTCCTAGCCGATCATATGTCATGGATCCCTCAAACTGCAGAAGAGGAACATGATGATCTGGACCTCCCTGATGCTTCCTTATTCTTGGTTGAAACTATAACTCCCTGGTATACAGACATAGCCAACCTCCTGGCAGCTCAACAGTATCCCCCTGGCATTTTGAGCTGTGAGAATAAGAAGCTTCTATTGAAATCAGCCTCCTACACCTTGCTAGGTGGTGCATTATACAAGAAAGGCAAAGATGAAGTGTTGTGAAGATGTGTTGCATGAGACAAAATCGGTATAGTATTGAAAGCATGCCATGACGAGCCATGTGGTGGACACTTCCCAGGGGAAGCGACGGCCAGAAAGGATCATAGAATACTGGTGGCCGACCCTCCACAAGGATGCCTATGATTACTGCAAGAGATGTGATGCTTGTAGTGAATGGGGAAACCCACCAAGACCAGTGCCATGCCACTGCAATCTATCCTTTCCCTAAAACTATTTAAGAAGTGGGGGATTGATTTTGTGGGTCCCATTGTTCCGCCCACCAAACGGAAGCAAAACAGATACATCTTGGTATGTACAGATTATGTCACCAAGTGGTGTGAAGCTAAAGCTTTGAAGCGGGATGATGGCAATAGTGTAGCCTTGTTCATATACGAGAATATCATCACCCATTTTGGTAGTTCCCTAGAGCTTGTAAGTGATAGAGATACACACTTCCTTAACAAGATTATGGAAGAGTTGATAGAATTATATAAGATCTACCATTGCAAGTCCACCCCCTATTACCCCAGAGCCAACGATCAAGTTGAAGTCACCAATCGCATCCTCTGCTCAATCCTAACAAGGATGATTGCCGCACATTGCTGTGATTGGGATGATCGACTTACAGAGGCCCTCTGGGCATACAGAACCTCTTATAAGGTAGCTACATGACAAACTCCTTTCCAATAGGTGTATGGCACAGAAGTCGTCTTCCCTGTTGAGCTGGAGTTTCCCTCTTTGTGAGTGGCAATCAAAGAACGCCTCGGAGATGATGAGCCTCTCCAACGTTGCATGCTGCATTTGGATTGTTTGGATGAGATTCGTCGGATGGCTCTACGGTGCATAGAAACCACTCAAGTGCGATGCAAGGCCTATCATGACAGCTTCATGAAGCACAAGGAGTTCACATAAGGTGATCTTGTCCTGGTCTATGATTCCCAATTTGGCAAGTTTCCTGGCAAGCTACAACAACGTTGGATGGGTTCCTATAAGGTACTTGCCATTAATCCGAATAGTTCCGTCCAAGTCCAGACAGCTGTTGCCTCTAAGGATTCCTTTCTGATCAATGGCTATTGCCTGAAGAAGTACTTCCCTCCCTGGGGATCTTGACAATCATAGTCGATCTACCCTTTCCCTTTTGGGCGTTGCACTGTCCTTCTCCTCGTGCTTTTGATAGGCCTTATGATCTTCCTCATGAGGCAGTCTCATTCTACTAGCCTCTCCCATACACCTTCCATCCTTACTCTGTTCTCCTCTTGTTTGATCCAGCAGTGGTGATGACGATGGTCCTAACACATGGTATTTCTACCACTCTTTATTTTAAAAAAAAGAAAAAAAAAGAAATATTGGTCATGGGAGAAAAGGGCTTAGGTCCCTGTCATGCCGACCTATTCTTCAAGAAAAGGTGGAAACACCCTTGGGAGTAGGAAAGAAGGAAAAAAAGAGAGAGAGGAAAAAAAGAAAAAAGAAAAAAAACAGACAAAACTGATATGGGAGAAAAGAAAGCAATTCCCTATCATAGCAGGCCTCGTTCCAAGAAAAGATGATAAATACCCTTGGGCGAAAAGCTGGCTGTGGACAAGGTGGTAACACCCCATAGTTCCGAATAGCTGACTCACCAGTAGACCTTCTTTAGATACAATTTCAAGCCAGCTCCCTTGGTGCACTATCCGTGCAACTTCATCAGTCCGTCTGATCCTCTTTAACAGACAATCTTTTATACAACCCAATTGAAGTACCAAACATGTTGGTTGCCTCCCTAGGTACACCTCATCTTCAACACCCTGATGACAAAGTGTTCTTCATTGACAACCCATGGAGTGATGTGAGCTTTTATCCTAACCGGATGGGGATGTAAGCATGATTTGCCCTCTGTATCTATATCAGTGAGCATGAGATAGAGGGTGAGGAGAGTGACCAGTCCTTTCCCTTCAATTCAAATGAGAGGTGTGATGTGTGAATGGAGGATTGCATGCACAGGTTGGGTCTCTCAATGCACAAAGCACGATTTGTTCATGTGCACTACACTATAAGGCTCCCTAGCCTTCCTTCTTGCACCATATGCTGGCACAGGGCGGGATGCACAGTTGCACCATCAAATGCGCACAAAGCATACAAAAATTTTACACAAGTGATTGTGTGGCTTACATCAATGGGTGTAAGGAACGGACTGCCCTCTTGTATTCTCCAACAGAGTGTCAGTCAGAGGGGGCTTGAGTGTGACTAGTTGTCCTCAAAACAATCATTGAGAGGTGCGAATTGAGGGACGTTACAACATTGGAGTAAGGCATGTTCTCGTTTCCCTATGCACCCATGGGATGGTTTCTGCCACCATCAGAGCTGTTGTCGGGTATCTCGTTGTTTCACCTTTAGTAAATAGAAAACTCAAAAAGTAATTTAAAACAAATTGAAAAAAAATAAAAATTTCATAAAAATTCTGTTAAATTCAAAAAAATACTAGAAAAATTAAAAAATCCAAAAAAGTGGCTATTTCTCTTCCCCAAAGAGTTTCAAAGTCACTGTTTTTCCTTGATCGATAATTTTGCGATGTTGGAATTAATCGTACCGGCAGATGATTTTACCCAAATTTCAAGAAAGAACGGATTGGTAGAAGAAACGCAAAAACTATTTTTTACTAGTTGAGTTCCCAATAATTTCTTGCATGATTTTGCCTTAACGTAAACCTATAAAAAATTTCTAAAAACCCTTGTAGATAATTAAATATTTGGAGCAATCCATTTAAATACTTTAAAAATTGTGATAATTTACCAAAAAGTACTATTTAAATTTCAAAAAAATATTTTTAATATTTTCAATTTTTGAGATTGCTATTTGGGTTTTTTTTAAAATTACCAATTGCAAAACAAAACAAAGATGATGGGACCTAAAAAGCGCCGGCACTAGCTGGACCTCATGCACACAACAGACAATCCCATCACACACCCTTGCGGGCCAGGAGTGTCTATAGTACACCGATGAACACGATAGACTTAATTATGCGTTTGTAGATGACATATAGTCCAACGTTTACCTTCCCTTCTCCTCAGAGAGAGATCCCATAACATGTAGGCATAGTGCCTCGTCACACAAACATCAGGAAGCTTCCCTCTACTGATTGTTATAGCTCCACTCCTACGACTCTCCTACACCACCTCGGGGATTGGCCCCAAGATGTGTTGCTTCAACATATAAAACATAACACACAAACTCCACTCTTTTCTTGGTTTTTCATGATCCAAGAATATATAGGCCCTTACCAAACAATCACAAGGAAAGCGTACAAGTGACCTACATCAAAGGCTCCTTTCCACTTAATGTATAAGTCATATCCTAGGAAGACAGTTGCTATGCAATCTAAGACTGATGCCATGCCATGCATCATGCATACTGCATATGATCCTAGTATACAAACAATATTTATCCAATCAACATTTTGTGATGTGAGAAAAATAGTCATTTTATGATTTTCATTGAATGTATGCTTCGATGTATGGAGACTAGCACCGATTTCTTGTGCTACTAACCCCTTAAACTGAATTATCGCAATTCTAAATGGAATGCACAAGAAAATGTTTCAAAAATTCAAACCCTCTCAACCTTTTTAATCTCTTAACCTCACCCGTTCCCTCTAACGTTTAGGTTATGCTGCATTGCATAGGTGTAGGGTATTATTTTGTATGTATTTTTCGCATAAAATAGAAAAAACATGAGCTGTAATGCATAAACAAAGAATAATTGAAGCCAAAATTCATGCCTTAGCTTTTTTATACAGCCACAACCACGAATCATAATTTTCTAGATTTTTATAATGTGAAAATCCTATTTTTTCTGTTTTAAGCTATTTTTCTCTATTTATTTGTGTATAAAATAGGTTATTTTTTGATTTATGATTATGGATTGATCATGAAAGATGAAATATGTTTTGAATCAAAATTTTATCCCATGCGCATCTCTTTTCCCCACCCAAAACCAATAAAACCTTCATTTTTACACTAAAAAAGCACTTTTCGGGCCATAATTTAATTATTAAGACTATTTATAATTATGGATCTGCAATTTTTGTATGCACAGCCCTCAATAATTATGAAAATAAGATCCAAACAAATTTTTGTTCCGTATGAATTCCATTTCAACCATCAAACATCAATAAGAAGCAAAATTTCCTTTGTAAAAATGAGGCATACCGCTTATTTGTGTGTTGTGGGTTTTGTAATTAAATTTTTCGGGTTGCCAATGGACCGACCAGCAGCAAATCTTCAATGCTAAACATCTCCTCTCACCCTCCTCTTGAACTTGGAGCAATTTGGTTCATGCCGGGCAAGTATCCTTCAATCGGTCTTCATTCTTATTCATGGGCATGAACTACCCCTTAAGGGGAGAGAGAGACAGGAGAGAGAAATACTAGTTTTGTATCTCCCTATCTAGGTAGCCAATTTGGAAGGTGAGGGTGGCAATAGGGAGCGAAGGAATCACGCATTTTGTTGCTGTAATCAATCTATGGGGTTACATTGAAGTGGCATTTGCCCTCTCCCCTTCTCTTCATCATTTGTCACTTGTATCCATAGCACCCTCTTTTTCCCTTTTTTTTCCATGAAACCACCCCCCCCTCTGCCTTCGCGTGAAAATCAGGGGGTGGAGGCCTCAAAGGTCACACCCCCCCAAGCCTCTAGTTCATTTACACTTGCTTCCTTTGGCCCCCCTTGGCCTCCCAGGCACCCTCGTTTCCGCGACCGGCGTCAGAATTGCGATCTGGAAAATTTTGGCTGTCTGTCTTGAGGCCCCCCACTACGATACATCTCTTGGAGTCTCATCTGACATGTCGAGAAAGTATGAAAATTTCCCAACCGTCGCTCGGTGTGTCTTTAAAGCACTTTTGGGGCTTTGCCGCTTAAAATCGTACTGATTGTAGCTGCCGCCTTCAACGAAGTTCATTTTTTCCCTGAAATTCGAAATTTTTGGCTATTTTTAAGCACTTCTTGATGTCAAAAATCATTTATCAAAAGAAGAGAAAAGAAAAGAAAAAACAATAAAATCACTTCAAACTAAACAAAATAAACCAAACAACCAAATTCAATTTAGGACAAACCAACATACATAGATTCAAACACATCACCAAAAATACAAATCAAAATCTGTCTAAACTCAAAATTAAAAAAATAATAATTCACCAACCAAAACAAAACAAAAATACACAAATAAATGGCAGAAAAATTATAACACATGACTCATTAAGATGTTTTCTAATCCCATTTCCCCAACATGCCTAACACTATCCATAATACAAAATCCAAAAAGAAAGGAAAATAACAAAAACAAACAAAAATCACATAAACAGAATACAAAATTATAAGCCTTACAGACACATCAATCGCTGATACATTCACTCAACATGTAACATGTTGTATCCATTTGCCATATGTCCCGCTCTTTTGTTTTTGTGTATCATGGTATTCACATTTTGTTTTTTTCGTCTTTGTTGACAGGAGGTCGATTGTTATTTGGTCATCTACTGTGGTCATTTGTGGAGTTGTTTTCCGACTTATCTGGATAAGGACTTGCGCTTCAGACCTTGTAGGTGTCCACACACCGCCAAGTTCTTTCTTTTTCCCTCTCCCACATATATCGTAACACACACGTAATTGTTATAAAATCAACCGATCATTGCACCCACCAAACAAACAGAATGCACTTCATTAATTTTTAATTTAAAAGGAACCTGACTGTTAATTGTAATATGAACTCTTGCTGTTGCACGAGCACATGAGGTCGGTTGTTATCGTAACACACACGTAATTGTTATAAAATCAACCGACCGTTGCACCCACCAAACAAACAGAATGCACTTCATTAATTTTTAATTTAAAAGGAACCTGACTGTTAATTGTAATATGAACTCTTGCTGTTGCACGAGCACAGGAGGTCGATTGGCCCTTCTCTTTTATTCCTTCACAACATCCTGGGAAATGAACCATTGGCTGATTATCCATGGGAAGGTGATGTAGTGGACTGTTTATTTTCAGCATACTTATTCTCAGCATTAGAGCCAAATGTTGTCCCAAAAGTGCCCATTTTTCTTTCAGCATGGAAGGCAAGGTAAGTGGGTACTCTGGGGTTGTTATTGGGCATAGAAGTCCCTTGAAAACCACCGCCGTATAGGATTGATCGTGAAGGAATGTGGGGCTGTCCAACACCTTGCTGAAAATGTTCATTCTTATGGTACTTTCTTGCATATCTCTCAGCTAATTTGATTGCATCAAACAGTGTGGTAGGTTTTTGGGCCATCACATCTGTCGATAGGCTTGGTTACAATCCATAGATATACTTGTGCAATTTAGCATCATCGCTAATGCTCTCAACATACATGGTCAAGTTCATGAATTGATTTGTGTATTCACGTATAGTGAGGTTACATTGGTCAAGAGTGTACCATCATCTTTCCAACCGCTCTTTTTCCACAGGAGACACAAAAAATTGGACCATATGCATTTTAAAATCTTTCGAGTCAATGAACTGTTGATTCTCTCGATTGATATAGCGCCACCATGTGTGGACAAATCCTTCCAAGTGGAGAGACGCAAAAAGGATTTTTTGATCATCGATGCGAGGGTAGATATTCAAGGAGGACTCCAACTTGGATGTGCACTCCTCTAAGTTAGATGGTGAGGGGGATTGCCTATTGTACTTTGTGAGGATGATCTTGCCACACAATTCATTAGGGTCATGTTGCCCATGAAACCCTTGTTGTCCATACATCCCGTGGTGGCCATATATGCCTTGCTGTCCATACATCCCATGTGGTGCATTAAGCCCATGTTGTCCATTATAACCATGTTGTCCATGATTGCCATGCTAGCCATATGTACCATATCATCCTTGATGGGGTTGATTCATATTAGGTGCATGGGAATCCTAGGGAGAGTGGGGGAAATTCGACCAAGGATGGGAGAAGGCCTCAATGGGATGTTGGTTGCATGGTGGACGGGGAAATTCAATAGGGGCTCATCATGCACATGACAAGGTTCACCAATATCATAGGTAAAAGGGAAAATTCCCTTAGCACCAAGTATACCCTGTGGACCATGCAACGGTTCTCGATGTGGAGGACGTCTAGACTCATGCCTTGAGTCATTAGCCTTCTCTTGGGATGAAGCGGTCGCTAATTGAGCAACAAGGATAGTGAGCTGCTCCAAGGTTTGTTGAGTCTTTGAGTTTGAGAGAGCCATATGCTCGATTGATTTATCAAAATTGGACATTTGACAGTGGTTGGCGACCATGTCATTATGTCATTCCTCCATATGACGAAGCTCATGTTGATAGAGGGTGTGATTGAGAAGGATATACAAGTCCATTTCGGGCATTTCCTCCTACATGTCACCATGGTAATCCTGTGCCAAGCTTGGTTCCTCCTTCATGGAGGTTTGGGAGTCTCTAATCTCCCTCTGGAGTTCCTCTTGGGCCTTGCTTTTTCCTTTTTCTGGCTTGTCATCTGGATGCACTCCACAAGACCTGCTGTCAGTAAAAGGGGCGTAACTTTTTGTAGGAAACTCCAATTGATGAAATTTTTGACTCAAGTTGGAGGGGACAAAGTCCACTTCAAGATGACCTATTAGTCTTTGTGATTAAAAATGATTAGAATTTTCTGTAATGGAATTACTGTGCCTATCCTCGGTCTGCATCCTGTCCATAGTGACCCTAGTGCACAAAAATGGGCATAACTTTTGAACTGTATCTCTGATTGGGGAGATTTTTGATTCAAAATGGAGGGGACAAAGCCCTCTTTGAGGTGAGCTATAGGGTTGACCTCAAAATTCAAAAAAGATTTTTTTTGCAATAGGATCTTTGTGACTATCCTGCAGGACTATGACCAAAACACTGCCTATCCCTTATTGCAAAAGCCTTACATGGATAGAGCATAGTCTGAGAGACTTGATCAGCAATATCAATAGCATACTAAGCATATTGAGCATTATCCCAAGCATCATTGCATACCTATATTCTCTCCCATCAATGCATAAGTGAATTCACTTCCAAACATCTCTTTTGACTACATGCACTTCAAGTGTCATACATGGGTGCCATGAGCATTATGAGGGTGTCCAAGGGGGATCATTGCATTAGGGAGGGTGGAGCTCATGGAAGGTATCTGCACCTGCATACAAGTATCGGGCTCAAGATCACCAGGAGGTGGGCAAAGTTCCCCCCATCCCTTCAGGGTCTTAAGTGGTAAGGGAGGGTCACCTCTCTTTTGTCTTACCACCTCGCCTAGCATCAGCTTTTTTCCTCAGCTATCGGAGTATACATGACAGATATTTTTATTAAGCAATCAACATGAGATGCATTGGAAAGGAGAAATTGGGCCTTTTCATGAGATGCAAGGAATGAACAAAGGTTGGGGTAGGGGTTACCTTGGCAGTCCAGTGACTCACTAGCTGTTATTTACCCAATTTACAAGGGCTATCATTCATTTTGGGGCTTATCCAAGATCACAAGACAAAATGGGGATTAATGTCAGCCAATACAATGAATTTCAGGAAGAGATATGATGCATGTACACAAAGAGGATTGAGCTACTAAACCTATGCAATCTTGAATCTCTCCAACAAAGGATTAAGCTCAGCAAGTGGCTAAATTTGAGAGACTAAGATCAGATTGATATACCTCATTAATGCTTGGGGATACCATTGAAGCATAACTCATCATTGTGCCTGATTTCTCCATTGATCAAGTCCGATTGGTTGGGGTATCCATGGAAGAAGACTTTAGCATTCAAATGCTCCTACTGATGAGGATTACTCCCATGCTTGTCCTTGAGCTTGAGCTTTAGAAAGGGAAAGCTTCAAGTGAAGCTTTCATGGCTGCCCACAAAGCTCCCGTGCATGATGAACTCCATGTCTTCAATCTCGGTAAGAGAAGACATTCACAGGTTGAAGGGCTTGTGAGGGTTGAGCTCTCAAGGTCAGAGATAGCTTCAGCTGAAGAATCCATGGTTGCCCAAACTATCCCAAACTGTCAATTGCTGTCCACCATGGAGGTTGATTCCTGGGGCCAAGATTATCAAGAAGGAGGAGGTAAGAGTGCTGATCATGTTCCTGGAGTGGCAAAGGGCAGCATGGAAGAAAGGCTGGAGTAGAGGGGGGAAGTAGGCAGAGTAGGAAATAGAAGCGCAAAATGTGTCGCAAATTGCAGGTTGTTCCCTGGGCTCTCTCCTGGCCTGTGACCCTTCTCAAGGGTATTGCTCTTGGTCAAGGGCAAGTGAGAAAGGCTCTTGGGACTTCAGGTTTGCACTCCCATGGCTACTTCGGGGGAAAAGAGGAGTTCTCTCTACTGTGTGGCTATGGAAACTTGCCTGGGAGGAGAGAGAAAGGGACTGAAGCAAAAAGTAGCTGAGTTTTTGTCCTCCTCTAATCCTTGAGACTTCAAACTTGACCTGGAACCCTTAAAATTTGCATTAAAAGAAGTGATGACCTGCTATTTTAATCGATTTACCTCCAAATATGTTTGAGTCTCTAGCCATAGCTCCTGCTTGCTCTAAAAAAGCTGAAGTTAACTGCAATCCTTCTTATTGTACATGTGCATGTAAGCTGAGTAACTAGGGTTTTTGGGATTTAAAAAGGAAGAAAGGGGAAAGAAGAAAAGGACCAAAGCTTGAAGCTCTGATACCACTTGTAATGAATGAAGCTGAGAGGAGAGAGGAGAAGAGCTAAAGAGAGAGAAAGAGAGTAAGAAGAAGAGAAAAGAAGACTAGAAGAGGAGAGAGAAAGACAGAAAAGAGGAGAGAAGGAAGGAGGAAGCCATGGAAGTAGGAGATGAAGGTGAAGAGTATGTTCTTGATAATAATTGGTTGCCCTAATTTGGGACTCTTACACCTTATATACCCTGGTCAGTGTGACTATGTGTCTAAACCCTAGCCGGTGTGTATCTCACTTGTTACACTAACATATCTTCTCGAGATCTAGGAGAAGAATTTTTTCCTTAAGTAGGTCAAACCACCTAAGTTTGATGCGGCAAAGGGAGGGATGTAGAAATGGATAGTGAAGTTTGGATAGAAACAATGGAAGACCACTTCCTCATTGTTGGAACTAGCTCTGCAAATCAAGATATTATTATCAAGCTTAAACCGATAGGTGAATCTTGGCTATGGTAGAGGTAGTGGTGTAAGATCAGGGGATATCTAAGCTAGTTTCCACGTTGAGAGTAGCTCAAGGAAGTAGCATACAGGAGATACCTTCTATTGGCATATCACAACATCAAAATGAATTAGGTCTTTGCCTTGTGTCAGAAGCTGGGATTGAGTTTGGATGTCTATTAATCACGATTCATCACACTTCAAGAATATGCCACCTCCTATGGGAAATAATCAATAGACGGTTAAGTTCTATAATGGGTTAAACTTGATTATGGATACTTGATTTGAAGCGATGCAACCTACAAATCTTCAAGATATGTTGCTTCAAGCCAAACCCATGTATCATGACATCAAATCCAAACCAAAGAGTTGAAGATATTAGGGTCAAGGTGCTCTAAACATGGGACCATGCATCTTCATCAAAAGAGCTCAATGTTGACATCAAGTTGGTCCAAGGAAAAAGGCTAAGGCCAATGCAACATATAATTTTGCTCCCACAATTAGAAACAATGACACACAATGGTGATACCATTGTAATGAGCCTAGGCATTTCAAGAGGCAATGTTCAATAGACCTTCTCTCAAGGGAAATTTTGGGACCAAAATAGGGGGACAATGGGGCCAAAAATTTGGATGCATTCAAGGAGTTTGTAACCAATGGGTCATAGTAAGGCTCACAAATTTTTTGTTTTCTTAAACTCAATCATAACTCAGAATTCATCCATAGAGTTGGCTATTGTGATGTATCTATGATGTATTAATGGTATGATTCTACCTTCCTCCTTGAATTTGCATTGTCCAAATCTATGGGTATTCTCCACCAATCAAAATCACAATGGTTAAGAAGGCCACAATGGATAATAATACCTCAATAATTATCTTTTTGTAGCTTAGCAGGGAATTTCCTATTCAAATGAAGGATGAGGTACTGCTACACTACTTTGCTTTAAGATTTCATGAGAGATGGAGACCAAGAAATGAAGAGAAATAGAGATCCAACCTTATGAAGAATCTTGCCAAGTTCGAAAAGTAGATAGTAGCAAGATCCAAAGCAAGAATCATGAGCTCTAATGGAGGAATTACCGTGTCATAATGATGCTTGAATACATTCTCCACAAAAGCATGTGAAAATGGCTATAACTACTAAGCTAATGAAGCCTAGTTTACCATTGTGACAAAATCGTTTGTGATGTAGAAGCATAGATGAAAAGTTAAGAAGGGATCTCCTCCATGAAACCCTTGAAGAGAGCTTGAAGAAGAATAGAAAAATGTATGTTCTAAAAAAGTAGATGGGAAAATAGTCTCCTCCAAGTCCTATGAACCCTATTTTGTACAAATATCTTCAAAAATAGAGCAAAATTTAATGAAGACATAGTAAAATGGTGAATCTCCTACCATTCTTGCTAAGAAATACTTCAAATGGCTTCAAATGTGGTCATTATTAGCTATAGAAGTCTAGCCCTAAACAGTCTTATCATAGTAACCAAGAATGGTAACTCCAATTGCTTTGCACAAACTATTGTAGCCATATCTAACATTCAAAATGACAATACACTTGAATCTAGACTTGCTCTAATACCAATGTAAAGAAGAGAATATATCCTAGCCTAACCCTAATCAAAGAATCGGAAAAAAAACTCTAACCTCAAACAAGAAACAATAAACGAATCTAACTCACCAAGTTGGATTAATCAAAATGACAAAAGACCCCTACAATAACACTTTCTCCTCTATATATAGATCTTCCCTAAGACTAGATAGTGCAGGTTATTTACAAGGATTTTTTCTCACATTACATTTTCTATACTACCAGATAGATACACTCCATCTCTAAACTATGTCATGGTCACCGATTATAGTGAGCCTTCTTATTATGTAGATGTTGTGACTAGGGATGATAGTTATAAATGAATGAAGGCTATGTAGTCACAAAGGGATTCTTTGGACAAGAATGCTACTTTTGGTAGTTAGTTCCTTTTCCTAATGGTAAATATGCATTGCCATGCAAGTGGATCTACAACTTGAAGGTGCCTCCATCTAATGGATTGCCTAAGTACAAGAAAAGATTAGTGACCAAAGGATTCAAGTCAAAGAAGGGGATTGACTTTGATAAGTTATACTAACTAGTAGTCAAGATGACTAGCTTTTGTAATGCTTTGGTTGCTAGAGAGAATAAGGAGTTGATTCAAATGGTTGTAAAGACCACTTTGTTACATAGGGATTTGCATGAGGATATTCACATGTAGCATCTCATGTGGAGTTTACCTTCTAAGTACTTTAAACACTGCAAAGTGCTAATGGGAATTGAATAGCATCTTCACTTTCTTATTATACTCCCATAGAGGCACATTGTCCTTTAAGTGAAATGTTATTGGGGTAAAGGCCAATGGCCAATATTTGGGAAACCCTTGTATACATAGACATTGTGCACTCATATATAAGTGAAGATAACAAAGAATAAGAGTACCAATTATTTTTTCCCACATAACTCTCTTGTTTTCTTCTCTCTCTCAACCCTCTTACATTCTATAGCTTCTACCTTATACCTATTCATTGTTTCCTCTCAAAGAAGAAGGAGAAGATGTCATAAGAGTTAGCAAAGAGCCTCTCTCTCTCTCTCTCTCTCTCTCTCTCTCTCTCTCTCTCACATATACATACATAACATGCAATAATGAATAAGTTGGAAGTAATAATTTTGAGTTTCTCTCAAGTTAGGCACCTATCCCTTTCTTAGGCTCTGTTGAATGCTGAAATGACTAGATTTTTTGGTTGGTTTTGTTGTTTTTACGGCATGAATGGTTGATTTTTTATGGATTTTGAGTGATAATTAGTTTTTTTGGAAGTGTTTGAGAGTTTTTTGGATGATATTGATTATGTTTTGGAAGCTCATGATGATTCTCAGTGGAAATATAAGGTTTTGTGATGTTCTTATAGGTTTTATTGAGGTTCTGATTGATTCTGATACCTTGTGTTTAGCTTTTGTTTTGGTTTGATTTTCTTCTATATGAAGCATGGATTGATGATTGATGAAGTTTGGGGTCTTTTGAAAGCTCGTTGAATGGGTTTTTTATAGTTTGGAATGGTTTTAGTATGAGTTATGAGGTTCTAATGTTTTCTATTGATCTTCTGCAACCGTCTGTTGAGCTTTTGTAGAGCCTCTGTTCTTGCTCTGTTTCTGTTATGTTTTGTTATGTATGCCTCTGTAAGTGTTCTGTAAAATGTATGTGTGATTTTGGAAAAGTTTTCTAGTCTTGGAAAGAGGTGAATGTAAGTTCAAAAGATCTTAAGGAAGTGGAAGAAGTAGCTACTGAAGACTCAAGGAGTGAAGTGACAGGAGTGAGCTATGAAGAGTCACTGTAGTGGCTCTGGTGACCTTTCATATTAGACACACCTTTTGGAAGGGGCATCCATGACCAAAGAATGTGTATTATTATTGATTATTTAGAATTGTAGTGAGGATATGATGTATTGTTGATTGAGAGAGAAAGAGAGAGTCGGAGATAGCCAATTCTATGCAAAAACAATGTATCTATCTATGAGAGATTGAGAGAGAGAACTATGAAGACAATGAAGATGAACCATATGTGATATTTTTCCATTAAAAGTGGTGTTTCTTTTGTGTTATCTTTGTCTATCAATGAAAAATATGAAGAATATGAAGAGAATGATGAATTTTGTTGAAGATAAAACCGTGGGAGATATCTACTATGATGATGCGTGAAGATTTATTTTTTTCCTTGTTGTGGTTCTCTAAAGAATGAAACAAAAGCTTGTTGATGTTACAATATAGATTTTCTTGCAGTAGAAACCCTTTTTCCTTGGTGTCTCTCTTGGGGCTCCATATTTTTTGTGCACAGCCGGGGAAGACTACCATCAACAAGCATCAGAAGAGGTTGAAAATGAAGGAAATGGCATTTCCCAAGAAGAGAAGAATTCAATGGATATTTGCAAAGTTCCTTCTTTTACTGAAGAATTGGAGATTCTTATTGCCAAAGCCACTTTCCACAAGAAGTTCATCCCACAATGGCAGAAACATATCACCATCATGATGCAAGCTCTATGTGGTGGACTATTTCCTCTTTTAGTTGAAGCTACAAAGGCGTGCATCTTGGTGGCAAATTGTTTGGGAACAACTGAAGTGTAGAAATAAAGAGAATGGCCATCCATGGAAGATTTGACATTCATTGAGAAGTTTCCAAATATCATCAAGTGGGAGATTGTGAAGAAGCTTCAGGAGTTATGGTCAACAGAGGTTCACAAAAAAGAAAGAAAATAGTTGGAATTTGTTCATGGATGCTCAACAGCAGGACACATGGGATGCATTAGGGGAGTTTTGAGGTCTCGAAAATGCCTTTTAGGATGTGGAGAGAGAGTGCTCTAGACCAATAAAAGTAAAGCCTCCGTAACGGAATTTCTATTTAAAAAAAATTAAAAAATCATTTTACAAAAACATATAAATATAATAATGGTACAAATGTGTATTTTTATTATCTATTTTTAGTCTCTTATATTCGTGATGATGACATCTTTTGCATTAATGGCATAGAGTCTCAGCTACTTTTATTTAATGATGTATCTAGATTAATGATAATGATTGATGTAATCGAAATTAAAATTAGTGAAAAGCATGGCGCTCAGTTTTTTCCCTCCTTTATTTTATTCCTCTATTGTTTTTCCCTCCGTTATGGTAGCCTAGTCCTCTCTCTCTCTCTCTCTCTTTCTCTCTCTCTCTCTCTCTCTCTCTCTCTCTCTCTCTGCATGTTTCTCTCTCTCTTCTACCATGGATACAGAAATTCGACCTTCAACAAGGTGTCCAAGCTCCCAAATCACATCCATATCAGTGTTTAACTCATTCCAAACTGATGGAAGATGGATTCCTACTATCATTAGCAAAGGTAGTTGGATCACCATGCAACAAGCAAAACATGGAAAAAGGCAAAGACATGAGAGCTTGTTTATCTCTGCTTGGAAGGGCAGAATCTGAGATTTTAAGCTTGGAGCAAATAAGAATAGCATCAAAGAGGTACTAGTGCAACATGTGTTCATGCATAGAGAGTTGTGTTTGGAACCTGGATCTTCAAAGCTTCCAATGCATAGACCAAATTGTAAGAATTTGATTCTTAAAGTTTTTCCTTTCTTAAACATGGTTTAGGGTTTTCCATTATAATATTTGTTTGTCTTGTAGATGTCTATCCCTCTAATCTTGAGGAATGGCAACCAGTGGAATCTATTATTGATGTTATTGATGTTATACATGGTTCAATTGGAGAAGAAATGTATAGAGGCAGAAAGAAGACAGAGCTTGGAGAGAATGGAATATTCTTTTATGACCATTCTTATATTATTCCTATGCGGCGTTGCCAATGGGAATCAATAAACCTCCTTCCTTTGCCAGATTTTTCAAGCTTTGAGTGGCCTTTGCCAAGTCTAGCTACTAGTGAGGGCTATAGATGTAAGATATTTTCTGAGATCTAGAAAGCACTAAAATCTAATATCTCAAGTAGGCTAAGCAAAGTTACTTTGTTTATGCCTATTAATATATTTATTGATTTCTTCTCTAATATGGAGATAAGAATAACAAAAACCATGCTTTTAGTGAAGAGATTAACATATGATCATATCACACAATTTGTTGATGAAGGATGGGATACAAGGACAAAAGGAAAAATTATATGTAAGATAGATCAAGACTCTATAGCTTGTAAATATATGATTGCTACTCAAAATTTTATCCTTAGCTTTTACTATAGTCAATGGCATTTTGTTGGTAGTAGTCTAGTTGCTTTAGACCAGAATCTTGATGATTTCAGCAAAGATCCTATAGTGGATCTTGATATTTGGTTCAACGAGGATATTATTGCAATCTTAAAGATCAGAAAATCATGTACGCTACATCAAGTGAGGATGGATTTACAAAATGAAGACATTGAACTACCATTCTCCTTTGTATTCCAACTTGACAAGAAACGAGTAAGTTTTCACATCATATCATATCTACTTAGATGTATATCAAGATCTCACTTCCTAACTAACAAACATTTATAATTTATTTTTTGCAGATATTGAAAAGGAGAGAAAATAATATACACTGCAAGGACATTCAAGAAAAGATATCTTTACTATCAATATAAAATATATGTACAAATTTTGTAGCAGATGTCTATCTGCCATCTCTATGAGATATACAAGGGTTGAAGGGCAAATTTCTATATATGAAGGCTTACAATGCGATATGGCAAAGCTATTTCTTTTTTTGAGAACTATCCTTTCTAGGAGTCCTTTTTGTCTTTCTTTGATGTCTTGGGTATAGAAGGTGTGGGTAAAGGTGTTGAAGTTGTGGCTTCACCTTCCGTGGTTATAGGCACCGCATCTCCTTCATGGTGCAAATCCCCACAAATCTCTGTTGTTGGTTGTATACAATTGACCATTATATACTTCAAGAGCTTTGCTCTGACGTACCAAACATGCTCAGATGCATAGCAATCCTTCGAAAACTGTCACACATTTATAGAAAAAAGAGTTTTAGTTCATTATCGTTCTTACAATAGACTATATTTTTATCATCAATGGACTATTTGGAATGGATATCTATCTTAAAGTTTAGCATCTTTTATATTTCCTTTACATGTTTATCATCATTAAGATAAACAAAGTTAACCATTCTTCTAGCATTTGCAATCACCCTCCAGCCACAAGAATGGCTATCATCCTGATGAGGACACTGCAACCACCAACACAAAGTAAAACTATAAAATTTACGGATGGTAGTTCATAGAATAAACTTATGTTTCAATTATTTTAATCAATAACTTACCACAACTTGTCTATATTGCATTGTTGCAAGCAAATCGGACGGCATAGGGGGCCTTTTCTTTAGCTCTTCAATTAATCTTTTTGCACCTCTATATATAAAATATATTAAAATTTAGAGTACTTACAAAAAAAAAAGAATTGAAATATCAAGGATCCCTTGGATAATATAACTTACAATTTAGCATTTCCATGGCTTCCTTTCATAGAGTTGATTAAAAAACATTGCTTATCCACACAGTCTATTGCAATCAAGCTCCAATGAGAACTAAAAGCAATCATATCTCAACAAATTAGTAGGATAAAATCTCAAAAACTCTAATAGAATATTGAATCACTTACTTTTCATTATATGGAATTATAAGGAGCTCCAAAGTATCGAAGTCAATCAGATTGAACCACTGCTCAACAAAACTTGTATCAAGCTCGTTCCTCATAAAGAATGAGATACATGGATCAAGAACCTCAATTTTTTGTTGCATATCCAAAGGAAACTCATGCATTACACACCTAGAAAAGGCATAGAAATAGTGAGTATAAACAAGAAAAATCTTATTGTTTAAAAAATATCAAAAAGTAGAAGTAATTATGGGTGGATATACCTTAGGCTAGCAAGAATAATATTGTCATTTATTTCTCTTCTTTTATCCTTAAGAATCTGAACACATTCAGCATTAAAGGAGATAATCTCAGTTATTTTGCCTAAGTCACCAGGTAAGAAACAAAACACATTGAATCCTTTTGGATTAGCTACTTCAAGAAGGGTGGCCAGCTCATTTTCAAAGGACTCTAGTTGCTCTGCTTCCCTTTCTTCAGCCCTTTGCCTCCTATATTCTCTCCATTTATCTGCCTGTTCCTCTTTAGCTTTCTCCTCTTTTTCATGTTGCCTTGTATCCCTCTCATGGGTGACATCCTCAACCTTGGGACCAGAATCATCTTTCTTTCTCCTAAGGTGGGGGCACATTAAGGATATTAAATGTCTTCTCATCAGTCGGGGAATTGGCTCAAGGACCTTTGAAAATCTATATCTTAGCCTCCTAAGAATTACCATGTCCTTGTCCATGAGTGTGAGCCTATGAGCATGAGCAGCACAAATATAGGCATCTTGAAAAAACTCAACTAAAAAATCCTTTGTGACTTCTTGTATACAATTAACGGTTGTTCTTGTCCATCTAAAACTATCCAAACTATATTTGTCACAAATCTCCCTGACAAGCTTTTGAAAAGACAACTTTGGAATTGCATTGTCAAGAGCCTTTATTGCCTTCCTAATCTCCCTTAGGCACCTGACATTTTGAGAAAACTTTCTCTTTGGCTTTGACTTTCTAGAGAGCTTCTAAGGCTTTGAAGATTGATGAATCTTTGATGTTAAACCCCTAGGATCAATCTTCTCCTTCCTTGTTGTTGCTTTAGTCCTAGCCATCTACCAAAAAAAGACATGTTACTTCTTGTCTAGTGTGTCCAGTGAAATGTGAGTTTCAGATAAGAGACCTCCTTGCAGCATGTTGTTTTCGCATTTCACCGAACAACACATAAATAGCAAAAGAATCAACAAAACGAAGAAAAACAAAACATTAATCTAAGGAATGCTATTACAATTACCTAAAATCTCCACAACATTAAAGCCGTAGAAGAAATGTTATAAAACATTAGGGAAAATAATTCTTTATACTGCTCTCATAAGCTCACACTAGGAAAAAAGTTAGTTTATAGTGCTCATAGGCTCATAATAATATAAAACATTAAGAAAAAGTATCAAAAAAATGCATTGAATGGATGCCTGGGCATTGAGAAGGACAGATGCAGAAAACCATACCTTCTTTGGCGCTTTGCTGGGAAAAATCCGTTTAGAACCAATTTTGTCAATAGCTCTGGTGAAACACGAATACGTTCTTCACAACCACAGCTCGAAGACCCTACTGCATGACCACGAAAATGTGCTCTATGACCATAAAAATATAAAAAAAATTTGGCCGTTGTTTCCCTTTATTGGGGGATTTTTTAAAAAATCGATGGTACATGCATTACTTGGCGAAGTGTTTAGTAAAACACGTGTGACACATTCTTGAAAAAAGGGAGTGCGCACGTCTTCTGAGAAATTTGATACGGTGTGTTAAGTGAGACACGTGCGCACGTATTCTGAGGTATTTCATGCGTGCAAAAATATTGGAAATTTCGTCCAACTTTGCGGTTGCATTTATTTTTCCATCATTATGCAAACTTTTTCGTTGGAACTATCAACATATGTTTGACAATCAATATAAAAGCTTTTCGAAGTCATCCTCTCCGATATTGTCTTTCTTTCTCCCGAAATTTTGTTTCGATTTCCCTTCAAGGTCCTTGCTTCTTGTTTGAAGAGCAGTTCAACAATTTCTGATAGATAACAAAATTTTGTTATTACAAGTATTTGAACAAAATCTCGTTGATTAGTATAGAAAGAATTTTTAATAACACTTGAAAAATCACAGATGTCATGTGCTTTGTCTCTTTTAAAAGGAGCATGGCACTTCCAGAAAGGATTTTATCATAAATTTATGTGTTTTAATAGAATTAATTCATAGTTCATGTTTCTCTTCTTGTTCTGCATCTTTTGACTGGTGAAACACGAAATAATGTCTCTGGTTAGTGGTATTTTGCTAACTATCGCATTTCACCTGTGAAATTTTGAAATAACTTTCGTTTTCAAGTAGTGTCCGGTGAAACGTGATTTCTTCACCGGCTTTTGCCTCTGGACACCTTGTTTTCACATTTCACTGGTCACTTAAAAAAGTTTCTCATTTTTTGATTTTTTGTCTTGAAAAATGCAAATTTGGAGCCTCTTTCTGAGGTTCCATCGTGTTTTATTGGACATTGTTGCCATTCTGCTTTGTTTTTAGGGATAAATCTTTTGTTGGTCAAGATGACAAAGATAAAGCTATCTCTCGAAGGAATGGATGAGGAGGAGCTAATGGAGACTTCTGATGATAGGCTCTTTGATTTCTTACACACAACTGGAAATTCTTCCAAGTTTAGCTATATCAGGGAAATTTTCAATGTTCCTTTTGATTTGAAGGAGTTATTGGAGAATCTTGAAGATAAACTTAAGAAGTACAGATATTTTTATGATAGACATGTGCAAGGTTTAGACGTTAATGGATTTGTTCATTATATTGATGTCATGGGAGCCACCAGTACATCCAGGTCAACTTTGCTAGGCAAGTTCAACCTCATTGTAATGAGGAATTCAGGAAGAGAGAAACATGTTGCCCTTTCCACATGTATCAACACCAATGCCTTCTGATCCACAAGGACGTTGGATTTATTATGTATCTTCAGTACATGGAAAATTCTTCTCCAGATATAGACCAACATGGAAAGCTAGAGGATATTGCAAGTATGAATAAGGAGGTCGAAGAGAAGGAGGAGATGTTCCAAGAAGATATTGAGAATCAAATTGTCCAAGGTTTTGATGTAGGTTTGTTCAAGAGTGACAATATCACAATGGTGGAAGAAAAGGAGATTGAGCCAACTGCACAGGTTGATGAAGAAGGTCCTCTTGCATGTGTTCCAACATTTCCCACTTATCTTATCAACAAGAAGAGATATGTGTTGCTAAATGATATTCAATATCTTTTTGACCTTAGAGAAGATTATTGCTTAGCAATCCTTGCAGGTTGGGGCCAAAATGACATGAATTTTATAGGTTATGAACAAGAACCACTAGCAAGTCTTGATGTTGAGGGAGAGAATTTCCAAGACAGCTCTATAGCCTTACATACATGTATTAATCAGATCGTAGAATACGAAAAGGGAGGGCTACCTACAGAAGAAGAGTTCTTGCAAGTCCAGAAGAAACTTCATATTGATGATGTAGGGTATGAAGAGAGATTGAAGTCTCCATCAGATGAGAAACCCAAAAGTTCAATAAATCTTTATGATGATAGTCTTTTCGAAGAAAATGAACACCCTAAGGTATGAAATATAATTCAAAGTTACCCATTGAGTTTATGTTAGACTTTATTATGCATTATAGATAAATATCTTATATCTTATACTGTTGTGGTTTGTTGTGTAGATTGAGATTGAAGATCTGGACAACTTTCTTAGAAGGGCCAAGGGCTCTAGGCTAATGAAACTTGGGAAAAATCAAAGCCTTGGCCATTACATTGGAACCTTAAATAATCAAACAATTGTAATATATCATAGTAAATTGTCAAGCTCTCCAAGTCTAACCAATGATGGCTTTGAGAGCTATCTCAAAGGTAATTGGATCTCAAGTTTTCAGCAAAGGTTTGGACAATATCATTTTAGCGGAGAAGGAAGAAGCCATAAGAGTTTTTGGCTTCATGCCTGGATATAATGGATCTAGAGCTGGATATTTTGGAGTTCTTGGCTCCTATTATCTCTCTTATGTAGGAGATAATAAGAATTTGAAGCTTCTTCCAAGCTATCGAAAATAGAAGTTTTTGAAATATAGAGGTCTTATTGAGTGGGATGAAACAAAAGATTCCTCTAGAGGCCCTGTCGAGCCACTTGAAACCAAGGACTCCTCTAAAGGCCCTGTTGAGGTGCCTGAAACTAAGAACTCCTCTGGAGGTCCTGTCGAGGTGCTTGAAACTAAGGACTCTTCTGCAACACAATCAGACTAGAAGATGCCAAAGATCAAGTGTTTCTTGAAACCCATCTTTTTCCAACTCTTTGTTTGGTTTGTAACCATTCTGTAAATCTTTGCTTTGCACAAGAATTTAAATATCTATCTTTTCTTCTTTGGGTAACAATTTGTATAGTCCTTGCTAAAGATGATGTATTGCTTGATGTGGTTGTATCTCTAAGCTTGAATTTATGCCAAATTTGTCAATAGAACCATTGAAAGACCTCTAATAAACTGTTGGCTTTGTGTCTTCCACCTCCATGTCTTGTGTGTCTGAAATATTTTGTTCTTGCTTGATAATGTGATTTTTCCATACCTTGGGTTGACCAAATAGATAGAGATCCATATTGTTTAATAAAGCATGGAGCATGGTTGTATAGAATATGCTGCATAGTCAACAAATAAAGAAAGTTATTAAAAAACATTATATGAGTTCAACAATGAAGAAACAAACATATACAAACTTCTTACCATATAGTGAGTAAAGTGTTGATCACCCCAAGCTTCTGTCATCGCCTTTTTGAAAAGGTTCAATTGGTTTTTAAAGTCTTTGAGATCATCATCATTCCATTCAGTCTTATCACAATAAAAAAACACTTTGTCTAGTGTTTCCAAAACTTTAGCTTTTCTATTCCGAGCTTGTCCATTATCAGTGTGATCCTTAACTGCATTATGTAGGGATTTCCACTTATTAAATTTAATAGTTGAGCCACCATTTCTCGAGTTTACCTTGCCAAGTCTCCCATGAAAGCCTAGAAACCTTCTAGCCTTCACTCCACCAATAGATGGTTTTTTTGGGACACAATTACCATCCTTAGACTTTTGAAGATCTGGTTCAATAAAAACATTGCCACCATACAAACCAATTGCAGAGAGAACTTTTTCAAACTTTGTTATAGCATCTGTTCTAGTTGATAATGGCTTCAGCTTCCATGCAAATCCTATATAGAGATGAACAAGCTTTTCAATTATCCTGCAAAATGCATGAAGTGTACAAATATGGGCATTCGCTAAAGGAATGTCCAAGACTGGTTTAAACTGTGGATCCTTATTGTGCCTAGAGGGAGCTCTATTCCAATTGCTTGAGTTTAACTCTGCAGCTGGTGACATGCAGTATAAGCAAGGAGATCTCGAGTTGACTCCCTTTGATACATTATACATACATTTGAGTGTCTTTAGGTCACCAGCTATGTGCCACTCAATCCTGTAGTTCCCAAATCCTTCAATAAATAGCTCTTCTCCTGCTTGTTGCCTTTGAATAACATTAGGTATTGATGTTTGATGAAAAACCCAATATAATATATCAATATTCTCAGTATCTACCTTAAATGGTGACGAAAGTGCTCTATTTATCAAGGTGATAGAGATTCTCTCCATTTTTTTACATTTCAGAATCTCACTTTCATCAAGTTTAATCACAAATCTAGCCACTCCCTGTGCTACTGACAAGTCATAAAATTTGATCATTAAGCATTGTAGGGTGGGCAAGTCAAGGAAAATATTGTTAAATTCATTGAATGTAACCTCCTTTTTCTTGCTCTTGAAGGTATCCTTGATATGAAAAGGCTCACCTAGAATCCCCATCACTTTGTTATTAACTCTCTGTCTGATAGTCCTAACCACAAATGGCTTCGGAAGTATGCAATTTCATACCAGTCCTTGCTTTATATTTGATTGTAAAAGCTGGAAAAGTTGCATATAAGCATCTCACCTGATACCAATACTATCCAATGTCTTCTGTACTAACTCAGAATCCAAAGAATGATCCTTTACAAATGACTCCAAGCATTGTTTCTTTGCCTTTTTAAATTTCTTCTTCTCCAAAATATCCTTTGAAACTACTGAAGGAAGAAGATGATAATAAAACTGAACTGCTTTTAAAGAATCTCTTTCACTTGCATTTGGTTGTAGAAGAGATCTAAGCAAAATTAACATCACAAATCAATGCAAGTAATTTAAATAAAGCCATATTTAAGATTTTTTAAGTGAAAAAAAATATACCTTACTACTTGGATTCTTTTACCACAGCCTCCTCCTCCTCGTTTGAGATTCTCAATATTTTTAAGAGCTCTTTGTCGATTTCGAAGGCCTAATAAAGTTTGCTTTCATTGATAAGCTTTGATATGCTTTTCCAATGAATGAATTTTTTGTTGACAATCCTCTAGCTTCTACAACAACTCTATATTGTGTTTCATCAAAAGATGATTCTCTAGTCCAAGGATATCATTTTCTGCAACAAGGTTAAGTGTATAACCTAAAAATTCATTGTAGCCATCACCAATAAACCTCATTAATGATAAGCTATTATAGAAAGGAGGAGTACTATTTCTACTAGGATCTTTGGGATATAGCTTTCCATCTAACCAAAGATCAATATTCTTCTTTCCTTCAAACCTTTGTATATGTTTCATAGACTCTGTAACCGTGATAGCTTTTGTTCTCTTTCTTATTGGTTCATACTCACTATCCAACTCAATATGAAGATGATAGAGAGATCTTTTATGAGAGCTACAGAGATCATTGGATGATTGATCCATAGCTGAGTTATAGAGATCATTGGGTGATTGATCCATAGCTAAGGATATGATTAGAAGCAATAACGAAAACAAAGAAGAGACTACTAAGGAGGAGAAAAAAAGAAGAGAGAAATGATGGAGGGAGGCAATCGAGTATCCACCAAAATTCAAATTGAATATTACTTTTCACTTTAATGAGGAGAGGTAAGATCTTCATTATGACAACCTTGCCAACTTTATGGCGACCTAGATTTCTAGGTTTGATGTGACCACGAGAATATCACAACAATGACTTATTAACGAAATTTGATATTTTAACTTACCAAAATATAAACCTTTTAAAAATTCTATAAAATGATTTTATTTCTTAAATTATTTTCTCTCTCTAGGATCTCTTACAGGGCATTTTCAAGACCTCAAAACTCCCCTAATACTTGGTGCATTGAAAGTCTCCTGTTTGTCCAATTAGCAACCCATTGGAAGTTGGTGGATAGAGTATTCTTCACAGCATACACTATTGAAATTATCAGAAGCTAGCATTATTATGATGATGGCACAACAACGATCCTCAGAAGAATGAGTTTTGATACCTTCAGAACAGAATATCTCCCCCTTTGTAGTGGTTTGAAATTTGAATTTAGAGACATAAAGAAGAAGGAAGTAGAAGAGATGTTGGCCAGAGAGTCCTCCAGAGACTAAAGCCCCCTTTGATTCTATTCTGTTGAGTAACAACCAACTAGTTGGAGCCAACCCCCTGATGAATGACCCAATCAAGAGGCAAGAATTAGAACGAGTCCACAAGTACATGAGAAGAGAGAAGGCAAAATAAAGGCTGAGAACAAGCTTGCAACAGAAGCCTCCTTTGATGCCCTAAAAGCACTCTTTACAGAAGTCCCCATGGCGACTCAAGGTCTCCTTCCTAGTCAGATTCATCTTGGAAATATTAATGACAGGCTAGCAAATGTAGTCCCATTGCCCATTTTTAAGGGAGAGTACATTGAAGGCCCTGATCTTCATGTAGCAGAGTTTATGGTATCATGTGTAGCTAACAATGCCAGAACCCTCGAGCATTGGTTAGCAATATTCCCCGCCACTTTTAAGGACGCGACATTTCAGTGGTATGAGAGACAAGCATCAGACAAGCAGCAATAACATTTGGCACATGGGACGACTTGAAGTTGGCCTTCCTCACTAAATTCAGGCGTGAAGGTTTTGAAGAGCAAATGTGAGAGGAGTTTATGAACCTAAGGCATTCCTATAGAGAAAGAGTAGAAGCTTATGTCTCACAAATGGAATCCATCCTAAAGAGATGGACCAATTATCATTTGGATGAAGGCATCCAGAAAGGAGTGCTCCTTAGAGGCCTACAACCAAAAGTTTGTAAGTTCGTGGAATTGAGAAGACCAGTCAATCTGCAAGATGTAGTGGAAGTTGCAAGAATGTATGTTAAAGTTGAAGCAAGGTTGTCAATGACCTTAGGAAGATGAGTCTTACCTCCTCCCATGCTAGGAATGGTATACCCACAAAATGCAGTTCCAAGGATAGTCCCCTACCCCTACCCCCAAATGCAAATAGTGCCATAGTACAATGCACCTAGTCCATAGTGGCATCAAACGACAATGCCTCAAATGATGGTTCAACCACAACAGCAGTGGTCTCAAAAAGTTCCTCCAATGGTGACTCAACAACAGTGGAATCCTACCCACTGGAATCAACAACACCAAGTCTCAACAAGAACTCTAAATCAGAACCAAAATAGAGGACCTCCTAGATCAACCCAACCCATGTATGCAGTAATTACAAAAGCTTCCCAAAACCCTACTACAAGTACTTCATGAGGTGAAAATTTCAAGGACTATCTATCCCATTCAGTGGCAAGTATCAAGAAAGAGCTTATGGATGTGATTACAGAGCAGCTACAGACGTTGAAGGTGAATACTACCAATATATCCACTCCTGTGGGAGGTGGGAGAGATGTGATGCATTCTAATACATGGTGTGAAAAGTGCCATCAAGCGGGACATTTAGCCATTGAATATACCCGAAAATCAACCATTCCTGGAGCCTTCTATTCATACTATTTGAGGAAGAACCATACAGAGAATATTTTCTCTCTGAAAAGAGATGCACAAAAGAAGAAAGAAAGATGAAGATGCAAGATTTAACTTGCTAGAATCCAAAATGACAACGCAAGACATTGGACCAAAGCCTAGGGAGTTTGGTCCTCATTTCAGTCCAAGGAGGTTTCCCTCTCAAAGTTACAGAGGACAACAGTCTATTGGCAATGGTCAGAGATCAGAGGTGGAATGCTACAAATGTGGAGAAAAGGCTCATATCTCACCAAATTGTCCAAACCCTAGAAGATCTGCGGATTACAAGCCCTTATGCAGTCGATGCAAAGGAGAAGGCCACACTGCAAAAGATTGTCCAAGTCTAGCCTCTATGAAATTTTCTACTTCTGATACCCAATAGAAGACCCAATAACCTGCTTCCAATTTGGTGGAATTGAAAGTGGCCGCAATAATGCAAGTAACGAAATGAGAATCCGTAGTTCCAAAAGAGAACATTCCTTCTGCCAAGACTGTGAAGTTCAGGAAAAGCAGAACAATGCAATCCAGAATAAGGAAGTATAGAATACTACAAAGCCACAGAGAGCTACAAAGACAGTTGCAGAGATAGGACAAGATGTCCAGGAAATAGAGGATGCAGAAGTACCTCCTCATGAAGAAGAAGCGTAGATATTGCCACTCCTAGAAGAAAAAGGGAAGATAAAAGTGGGTGTGGCTCCATTTCCTAGTCGATTGGAAAAGCCTGTGGATCCTATCAAAGAGTATGATTTGGTCAAAGACCTAGATACCTTTAAACCAAACCTAACATTCTGACAGTTGCTGATGCTGTCTCCTAGTTTTTAAAAAAGATTCAAAAGTATCTTGACAAGGAGAAATGGCCTAAGGATTGCTCCCCAACAACAACAAAGTCCAACAGAGCCTCAGAACCCGTGAAGGAAGTAGATGTGGCTTACGCTATCCTGGATCCTAGAACCCCAGAGATTGGAGTATGGATTGAAGGATGCTTTATTTCAGATGCGTTGATTGATGGAAGCTCATCAGTAAACATAATGACAGATGTGACAATGAAGGATCTAGGCTTGCAAGAAATGCAACCTACACAGTGGCTTATCAGATTGGCAGACCAAAGGAGAATCAAACCGTTGGGCATCCTCCCATATGTAAAAACAACCCTTGCAGGAAGAGACTATTGGCTGACATATTTGGTGGTCAAATCAAATTCTTATGGGACCTCATACCCTCTGTTGTTGGGATGACCTTGAATTTTTGAACCAAGAGCAAGGACGGATTGGTTCAAAGGAACCCTAATCCTAGGCAAAGGACCCAACAAAGTGGTGTTGAAGCTGTATGGATTGCAAAAAGGAAATGGATCTACGTCCATCAAAGTCATAAGACTCCTCCAATGAAGTAACAAATGGTACATCAGGAGACGAAGAGGCTGTCAAACATATCTTTCCCAAGAAAACAGAGGCACGATCCCTAACGGTGGGCATTGTAAACCAACTACCGAAGGAAGCAAAGTCTTTGTCCTTGGGAGAATACCTCTTGCCTAAACCCAAATTGACTTCTGAAATCACCTCTAATAGCAAAATAGAAGCATGGATGTATTGTTCTCCCTATTACATGGCAGTTCCAGAGTCAGAGACAGAGTCAAAGATAGAAGCAGAAGTAGAGGACATAACAGAGAGCTTGTTCTTCTCTTACAGAACACCCACAGATGCAAAAATAGAACCTGAAGAGGACAAAAGTGATAATGCAGATGAAGATTATGAAAGCAAGCTAGAAGGATCTATCCTACTCATAGAAGGTAGAGATGAGGAAGATGTTCCCGACCTTCGTGAAGCCTTAGAAGCAGAAGATCCCTTTTTGTTTGACAGAATGATTGTGGTATCCTTTGGACTGATCCATGAATCATGTCATATGCAAAGCCTTTATAAGAAATGGATTAAGAGAGAATAAGACTTCCTTTGGCAGTGGATCTTGTCATCCAAAGTTATCCTTCATTAAAGAAGATGATGACGATGCACCTTGCCAACAACCCCCAGCCCTGTAGCTCAAACAGAATGCAGGAAGTTCCTATTATGTGACATTCTTGGATGCATCTTCAAAAGATGAATTCTTGAGCCAAGAAATAATTTATCCCCAACCCAAACCTGGAAGCTCAATGATACCCTTTGAGTCTCCCAAAGAGCGAGCTAAGCCTTCATTAAAAGACAATAGTAGTTCGAGTGCATCATCAAAAGATGACACCACTCTCTTGAAGGATTCGGATCTGTATCCAAAAGCAATCCGTGGGATATTTATCTGTGAAGTGGAAGGTAAAAGGCAATTGACATTCCTGGATGTTGACGGTACTGAACGTCACCTGAAAGTGGGTGTAAATCTTCCAGAAGAGGAACTAATGGTCCAGCAAGATCTAGTAAAGGGGAACTTAGACATGTTTGCATGGTCGTATAAAGATCTAAAGGGGATTGATACCACAGTATGCCAACACCACATCGACCTAGAGCCTAATGCTAAACCTATGAAGAAAATACAAAGGCATATGAATCCCAATTATTCTGCTCTGGTGAAGGCAGAATTATTGAAGCTCCTTGAAGCTAAGTTCATTTATCCAGTGGCTAACAGTGAATGGGTTTCCCCCATTGTGGTAGTACCCAAAAAGAATAGGAAACTTCGAATATGTGTGGACTTCCAAAAGTTGAACTCCAAGACGAAGAATTATCATTTCTCTATCCTTTCACAAACCAACCGTTGGACACAGTGGCAGACCATGAGCTCTATTCCCTCTTGGATGGATTCAGCAAATACAACCAAGTCCAAATCACAGAAGAAGCCTAATCCAAAACAACCTTCACAATAGAATGGGGAACCTATGCTTACAGAGTGATGTCATTTGGGCTCTATAGTGATCTTGCTACCTTGCAAACAACGAGTGATGATGGCTGCCTTTGAGAACCATCTGCATGATTTCATTGAGGTGTATCTCAATGACTTATGTGTCTATAGCCTAATCCGTGAGCATTGGGGATACCTAGAGCAATGTTTTGACAAATGCCACGAATATGGGATTTCTCTCAACCCCAACAAATGCATCTTTGGCATCTCATCAAGAGTTCTTCTGGGCCACATTGTCTCTGTACAAGGGATAGCAACGGATCCTACTAATATTGAGAAGATTGCCACCTTGACAGCCCCAACTAACCTTAAGCAATTAAGGGGATTCCTTGGCCATGTGGGTTATTACAAAAGGTTCAATGTGTCAAGATTGTGGGAGAGAAGGAAGGAGTCTCACTTGTAGCTTTCTTGCTTGCACAATGGGGGAATACACACAAAGGTGGAGACTGAAAACAGTTTTCCTCTTCTTAGTTGTGTAAGCCAAAAGAACTCTAGTACATAGAAATAGAAGAACCCTATATATGGGTCTCAAACCAAACTCAACTAACTAAGGTGGCATACTAACTGAGCCATGAACTAGAGTAGATAAGGATAGCTGTCATCTAGCTATTATTCATGGGCGGTGTACCAACCGCATCTGCAACTGACAAGTCAGTGACATAAATACACAACGGTCACCCTGGCATATCACGAGTGGAGCTCGATATCTCAACACTCCCCCTCGAGCTCAATCCCAATTCCTACACACCAAGTAGGTCTCTGAACTTGCGCAGCTTCTCTGTGCCCAATGCCTTCGTGAATATGTCAGCTACCTGATCCTTTGTGCTGACATAAACTAGATCAATAAGACCTAGTAAAACCCTCTCCCGCACATAGTGATAATGCACCTCAATGTGCTTTGTTCTAGCATGATAGACTGGGTTATTTGCCAAGTGTATACTGCTCATGTTGTCACAATAAATGACAACTGGTCCATCTGTAAGCTCATGCATATCATAAAGTAGCTTATGCAACCAAGCTACCTCACATGCAGCCATTGCTGCATCCCTGTACTCAGCCTCTGTGCTCGACAAGGCAACTGTAGGTTGTTTCTTGCTGCTCTAAGTGACTGCAGCACTCCCAAAAGAGAACACATATCCACTGGTAGATCGTCTATCAGAAATACTACCAGCCCAATCAGCATCAGTGTATCCATGCAACTGTATCTGAACCCCAGTCCCATAAAGTAGTCCATACTGCAATGTGGACTTCACATACCTGAGTATGCATCTAGCCGCATCCAAATGTGATTTCCTTGGAGCCTGCATAAACTGACTTACCAATCCAACAGCATAGCTCAAATCTGGCCTGGTAATAGTCATATAAATCAAACTTCCTACTATGTGTCTGTACATAGTAGGGTCTTCCAGAAGCTCACCTGCATCTGCGCTCAGCTTCACATTCTGCTCCAAAGGAACTGAAATAGGCTTACAGCCTGTCATCCTATATTTGGACAGCATGTCCAATCCATACTGCCTTTGCAAGAGCCATATTCCATTTGGTGATCTAATCACCTCAATACCCAAGAAATAACGTAGCTCTCCCAAATCCTTCATCTCAAACTTCTGCTTCAATAGTATTTTCACATGAAGGATATCTTCATCACTGTCACCTGTGATAATCAAATCATCAACATAAATGACAAGCAGCATAATACCTTTCTTTGTTTTTCTCACATAAAGTGAGAAATCTACCTTGGAAATTTGAAAGCCAATAGTGACAAGATACTGTCCTATCTTGTCAGACCATGCTCTAGGTGCTTGCTTCAAGCCATACAAGGCTTTCTTCAACCTGCAAACAAACTCAGGATAAACAACATGCACATAACCTGGTGGGTGCTCCATATAGACCTCTTCTTGCAAATCACCATGCAAGAAGGCATTCTTTACATCCATCTGATGTAAAGACCATTCCTTTGATGCAACCATAGCAATGACTGCTCTTACGGTTGCCATCCTTGCACCGGACTGAATGTTTCTTCATAATCAATGCCATATGTTTGTGCATACCCCTTGACTACTAATCTTGCCTTGTATCTGTTCACAGAACCATCTGCATTGTGCTTCACCTTATAAACCCACTTACAGCCAATTGCATTCTTACCTTTAGGCAAAGGTACCAACTTCCATGTAGCATTTGCTTCCAAGGCATCCATTTCTTCATCCATGGCTTTCTCCCATTTTTCTTTTCCCATGGCTTGCTCAAAAGAAGTGGGTTCTGATTCCTGTATCACTTTGACTATATATGCATAGTGGATGGCTGTAAATCCATCATATTTCAGCCTATCCACAGGATACCTAGCTCTGGTAGACCTACGCAAAGTAGGCTCACTTCCAGGTGCTCTCAAAACATCCCTGGTCTTCCTCACTCCAGGTGTAACAATAGAGAGGATACCCAACTCATCATCAATGCTCTGTTCTGAGCCACTGGATTCACCATCCACATAAGAGTGACCTACATTCACATCAAACATGGACTGATCTACCTTCTCTTTTCCTTTTTGTGATACCTATATACCACTATCTGCATTTCTTTGAGAAGATTCTCTTGATCTCAATCTGCATGTCCATGGAAAAGAATGTGAACCACTGCTAGAGGACGCTCCAGGTCCATTAATATCTTGTGACTGTTGCTGTGAATTCTGTGCAGCATTACCATTTTGTGCATCTACATTATCAATCACATTTACTGGTTTATACCAGCTACTCATCTCATAAAAAACAACATCTCTGCTCACTGTAAACTTATGAGTAGAAGGGTTATAGCATCTATACCCTTTCTGCTGCAAAGAGTAACCATTAAAGATGCACTTCTCAGCTTTTGGATCCAACTTGGATCTCAACTCATCTAGCACATGAACATAGGCAATGTAGCCAAAAATCTTCAAATGAGAAATATCTGGTTTCCTACCAGTATACCTCTCCTCTGGAGTCATCCCATGTATTGCTGCAGTGGGAGTCCTGTTCATTATGTAGACTGCTGTAGCAACTGCCTCAGTCCAATAGAAATATGGCAGGTCTTTTTCCTTGAGCATGGCACGAGATACCTCTCCAATATGCCTATTTTTCCTTTTTGTAATTCCATTTTGTTGTGGGGTATGACTGCATGAATATTACTGCTTTATGCCATGCTCCTGCAGGAACCTTGCAAACTCATTTGAGAGGTACTCTCCCCCTCCATCTAACCTTAGGCATTTTATTTGCAGGCCTGTTTCTTTTTCAACCATAGCTTTAAGAGTTTTAAAATGCCCAAAGACTTCACTTTTCTTTTTCATAAAATACACCCAAACTTTTCTGCTATAGTCATCAATAAAAGTGACAAAATAATGACAGCCTCCAAGAGATGCAGCTTTAGTAGTCCACACATCAGAGTGAATTAATTCCAATGGCTTCTTACTCTCTTGAACATGTCTAGGAAATGGTTTCCTTGCCTGTTTTCCAAACTGACAGGCTTCACATACCTTATGCATTTTTGCAACCTTGAATTTAGGCAATCCTGCAACAATATTTTGGACCTGCATTGATTTAAGTCACTGTACATTAACATGACCAATGCGTTTATGCCAGATATCAATATCTGCAACTACACCGGTCCCATGTGCAAACATTACTGCACTCAATTCAGGCATGTCCGCACCCAATGTAAACATTCTGCCCTTCTTCTTTCCTTTTTCTATCAAGTGACCTTTATTTTTCATATCCTCAACAAAGCATCCATGAGGATTAAATTTGACCTGCAAGCCCTGCTCAACCATTTGACCAACAGAAACCAGATTCTTGGTGATATTCGGGACATGAAATATATCTGACATGTATTTCTTTTTCCCATCCTGCATAGACAAAGGAAATTTTCCAATCTGCACAATAGGATGTGCAGTATCATCACTAGTCTCCACAAATCCTGGTTTTTTCATTTTTCTTGCATCCTCCATCCATTCTGCATGACATGTCATGTGGTTTGATGCACCTGAGTCAACATACCATACATCGTTGCTTTCTTCTGCACTTGTCACATAATTGTTCATGTGCTGCACCATAAACAAATGCTCATTTCTGTCATCACCCTGTCTACTAGAAGATGCATGATTCCCTTGTTGCAATTTTCCATTCATGATGTCATTCTGCTTTTTATAGCAGTCTTTAGCCATATGACCCATTTTACCACAGTAGTAGCATTCAACATTGCTGTTTGCATTTTGCCCTCTTTGCCATCCACCACGACCTCTTTGGCTCCCCCTGCCTCTAGAGTCACCACGTCCTCCTCCATAGGACTGATTTTCTTGAGTCTGCTGCATATTCTGATTTCTACCATGGCCTCCAGATCGGCCTCCTCTACCTTTGCCTCTACCTCTTCCAGCATTTGAGTAGAAGACAGCTTCTTTTGAAGTTCCTCCTGAAGAAGATGCACCACCATTTCTTTGCTCCTCAGAAATTAGAAGAGCAATCAACTCCTCAAAATCAGGAAATCTTTCACGGACGGAAATGGATGTTCGAAACTGTGCATAATCCTTTCCTAGACCATTCAAGGTCATGGAAACTAAATCATCATCTTCCACTGGCAACCCAATGCAAGCAAGTGCATCTGCGATCTTCTTCACCTTCATGTGGTAGTCATTGATGCTCATACTTTCTCTTTGCACATTGTGCAACTCTTGCTTGAGCTGCATTTTCCTGGATTGCGTATTTGTGCTATACATTTTTGACAAAGTATCCCATGCCTCCTTTCGCGTACTTGCATCCTGAATATGCACAATCATAGAGTCTGAAATACTGATAGACACCCAGTACATAACTTTTCTGGCTCTCTCATGCCATGCTTTAAATGCCTGCATTTGATTGGGAACATCAGGACGAACTGGTTCTTCTTCATTTCCTGCAACAAATTTCCAATATTCTTTTCCCATAAGAAAATTCGTCATTCTAAACTTCCATGCTTGGAAGTTGTTCTTGTCAAGCTTTTCAGTGACAATTTGTGAAAGAGAATCAGACGCCATTACAGAACACTGCAAAAAATTCTGTCACTGCAAAGAACACAGCTTCAGCCTCACAAGGGCAAATCTGCAAAACTGATGAAAGTGGTATTTGACCATACCGTCACTTCCTAGTGACGATTTTGCATCAATAGGCAACAAGGATGATTCTGTAACTCCCAATGTCTCTGCACACAAGCATACGATGCAGTTTATGTGGTAACTTTTCACCGACCTGTAGAACAGTGGTCGCACATCATAAAACTGGGCCTTTTCCTGAGTGCGTGCAGAAAACTTCCGCCTCCAAAACAGGCCCCGAAATGGCCTCAAATAAAAAAAACAGGGTCAACTAGGGCTAAAGCCCTTTCCCGCAGCATATACTGCCCTCTTGCTTCACCGCGAAGGGCGTCTCAACCTGAGACAATGCACTCTTGCACTTTCCGGCTGTGTTACTTGCAGAGACTTGCTCCCAAAACAGAAAAATGGAAGCAACACTGATCCTCTTACCAGAACACCGCGAACTTGGCTTGCTTTCTTGAGCTCCTTACCACGAACAAGGCTCTGATACCATGTCAAGATTGTGGGAGAGAAGGAAGCAGTCTCACTTGTAGCTTTCTTGCTTGCAGAATGGGGGAATACACACAAAGGTGGAGGCTGAAAACAGTTTTCCTCTTCTTAGTTGTGTAAGCCAAAAGAACTCTAGTTTATAGAAATAGAAGAACCCTATATATGGGTCTCAAACCAAACTCAACTAACTAAGGTGGCATACTAACTGAGCCACGAACTAGAGTAGATAAGGATAGCTGTCATCTAGCTATTATTCATGGGCGGTGTACCAATCGCATCTGCAACTGACAAGTCGGTGACATAAATACACAATGGTCACCCTGGCATATCACGAGTGGAGCTCGATATCTCAACACAATGCACACTTTGCGACAAAGGTAACCCCTTTGCATAAACTCCTAAGAAAAGATGTCGAGTTTACATGGACCGCTAATTGTGATGAGGCATTTAATACCCTAAATCAATGTTTGATTGAAGCACCCATCCTACAACCTCCTGATTGGACAAAGAAATTCCATGTTCACATGGATGCATTAGTTGAAGGCCTAGGTACAATCTTATGCCAAAAGGGCCCCTCTAAGTTAGATCAACCAATCTATTATGCAAGCCAAAAAGTAATTGATAGAGAGCGGAACTACACAATGACAGAGCTTGAGTGTCTAGCAATGGCGTTTGCTTTGGAGAAGTTCCGCTAGAGAAGTTCCGACATTATTGGTTGTTGACGCATTTCAAATTCTACATGGACTCTGAAGCCCTTTCCTTCCTGATGAACAAGGCTGACATGAAGGGAAGAATGATGAGATGGCTCCTTCTGTTTCAAGAGTTTGACTTTGAAGTGGTTACCAAAAACCTGGTTGCTCTCATGTCCTGACTGATCACCTTTCGTGAATCCCTCAAATCGATGAAGATGAGCAAGATGATCCCAACCTTCTCGATGCTTCCTTGTTTCTATTCGAAATAGTTACCCCATGGTACGCAGACATAGCCAACCTCCTAGCAACCCAATAGTATCCCATGGCATCTTGAGCTGTGAGAAGAAGAAGATTTTGTTGGAATCATCCCCCTACACCTTGTTAGGTGGCGCTCTGTACAAGAAAGGCAAGGACGAAGTCTTACAAAGATGTGTTGCAGGAGAAGAAATCAGCATAGTATTGAAAGCATGCCCTGACGAGCCATGTGGTGGATACTTCAGATGAGAAGCGATAGCCAAAAATCCCTTACTTGCAGGATATTGGTGGCCCACCCTCTATAAGGATGCTTATGATTACTTCAAACGGTGTGATACTTGTTAGCGAATGGGAAAGCCTACCAAATCTAGTGCCATGCCCTTGCAACTTATTCTTCCTCTAAAGTCATTTGAGAAATGGGGGATCGATTTCGTGGGCCCCATTGATTTGCCAACTAGAAGGAAGCAGAATAGATACATCTTGGTCCTGTACAAACTACTACGTAACAAAGTGGTGTGAAGCTAAAGCTCTGAAGTGGGACGATGGTAATAGCGTGGCCTTGTTTTTGTACGAGAATATCATCACCCGTTTTGGCAGTCTCCTAGAGCTGGTAAGTGACAGAGGCACTCATTTCATTAATAAGTTCATGGATGCTTATGATTATTGCAAACACGTGTGATGCTTGTCAGCAAATGGGAAAGCCTACCAAATCTAGTGCCATGCCCTTGCAACCGTTCGAGAAATAGGGGATTGATTTCGTGGGCCCTATTGATTTGTCAACCAGAAGGAAGCAGAATAGATACATCTTGGTCTGTACAAACTACGTAACAAAGTGGTGTGAAGCTAAAGCTCTAAAGCGGGATGATGGTAATAGCATGGTCTTGTTTCTGTACAAGAATATCATCACCCATTTTGGCATTCTCCTAGAGCTGGTAAGTGATAGAGGCACTCATTTCATTGATAAGGTCATGGAAGAACTCACAGAACTGTATAAGATCCACCATTGCAACTCCGTTCCCTATTACCCCATAGCCAATGGCCAAGTTGAAGTCACCAATCGCATCCTCTCCTCTACTCAATCCTAACAAAGATGATTGCCACACATCATTGTGATTGGGATGATCGACTTATAGAGGCCCTCTAGGCATACAGAACCTCCCATAAGGTAGCTACAGAACAAACTCCTTTCCAATTGGTATATGGAATAGAAGTTCCCTCTCTGTGCATGGCCATCAATGAATGCTTGGGAGATGATGAGTCCCTACAATGCCGTCTTTTGTACTTGGACTGTCTCGATGAGATCCGCAAGATGGCCCTACAGTGCATGGAAGCCACAGAAGCTCGCATAAAGATCTATCATGAAAACTTCATCAAGCAGAAGGAGTTCAAGGAAGGTGACTTAGTTCTCACTTATGATTCCTGATTTCGAAAGTTTCTAGAAAAGCTTCAACAATGATGGATGGGTCCTTATAAGGTACTTTCCATCAATCCGAATGGCTCCGTCCAAGTCTAGACAATTAATGTCTCTAATGATCCCTTCTTGATCAATGGCTATTGCTTGAAGAAGTACTTCCCTCCCTGGGGATCTTGACAATCATAGTCGACCCACCCTTTGCCTTTTGGAAGTCATACTACCCTTCTCCTTGTGCTATTGATAGCCATTACACTCTTCTTTATGAAGTGGCATCCTTCTGCTAGCCTCTCTTAGACACCTCCCATCCTTACTCTGCTCTCCTCTCATCTGATCCAGTAGTGGTGGTGAGGATGGTCCTGACACATGGTATTTCTACCATTCTCTTTATTAAAGAAAAAAAAAGGAAAAAAAGATATATCGGTCATGGGAGAAAAGGACTTAGGTCCCTGTCATACCAACCTATTCTTCGAGAAAAGGTGGAAACACCCTCGCGAGTATGAAAGAAGAGAAAAAAAAAAGGGGAAAAAAAACAAACAAACTGCTAAGGGAGAAAAGGAAGCAATTCCTTGTCATAGCAGGCCTCGTTCTAAGAAAAGGTGGTAAACACCCTTGGGTGGGAAGCTAGCTATGGAAAAGGTGGTAACACCCCATAGTTGAGGATAGCTGACTCACCAGTAGACCTTCTTCAGATACAATTTCAAGCCACCTCCCTTGATGCGATATCCCTGCAACTTCATCAGTTCATATGACCCCTTCAACAGATGATCTCTTTTCCAACCCAATCATAATACCAGATGTGTTGGCTGCCTCCCTAGGTACGCCTCATCTTCAACACCTTGATGACCATTTTTCCTTTTCACCAACCCCTGTACCGCCAGATGATTCTTGAGTTATTAATTTTTGAACTATTTTTTGTCAATTGGATGTGTTTCCATGTGAACACATCCTTTTTGCTTCAAAACAACAATTTGATGTGATAGACCTGCCCTACACCTTCCATATGACATTTTTCCTTTTTATACCCTACCATTCTAATGCACAGTTCATTGGTTATTAATTTTTGTAGATTTTCAGGATATTTTTGTGCATATTTTTTACCTTTTTTCATGTGCTCATGCCCTATTTTCACCAAACTTCCAATTCAAATTGATAATTGTGTCTAGCCAACCTTTTCCCACAATTTTTTATTTTTTCTCCACCCTATTTTGCTTGCTGGACTTTTAGTATTAATTTTTCAATGTGTTTTCGGGGGTCTTTTTTGTGTTTTTCGCATGTGAACCCCTCCTCATTCTTCCAAACATGAGTTTTGATGTGACATCCTTGTGAATCCCCTTCCTTCAAACATTTTTCCTTTTTACTGACTTTCTTTTCGGTACTCGATTATTCCCGTATTAATTTTCGAGTCCATTTTAGGGTCTGTTTTTTGGGTTTTTTCCATGTGAACAAATTCTATCTCAGTCGAAACCGTGGTTTGACGTGATAGGTGTCGCACATGTTATTTTGCACATTTCTCCTTCTTTCTACTCTACGTTTCGGCAAGTGGATTTTCTGATATTAATCTTCGTATGTATTTTCAGATTCAATTTTCACCTCTTTTCCATTTGAATGCCATGCATTCTCCCCGAACTCCTGTTGCATTTTACATTGTCTTCCCCCTACCTTTTGGCACATTTTTTGTTTTTATGTGTGTGCGCCTCCTGCCTTGCGTGTAAACATCCGCGTTCTTTTTCATTTACCCGTCCTCTACTACGTCCGTCACACCGTTCATCCCCATGCCGGTGTACCGATCGTCTATGGGTCCCACCATTGCAAATTTAACGAGGGGAGACTCCCTTGTTTTTCATTTTTATCATTATTGTTATTATTTATCTTATCATTAAAAAATTAAATGCCTCCTCCCCAACGGTTCCCTCCTCCCCCCTGTCCTTCCTCCCTCTTCTCTCTCCTCTTCTTTCTCTCTCTTTCTTTCTTCTTCTCTCTCCCCAACCCCTCCCTCTCTCTCCCCTCTCTCCCTACTCTTGCTCTCCCTCTCTCTTTCCTTCTTCTTTTTCTATCTCCTCTCCTTCTCTCTCCTCCTCCTCCTCCTCCTCCACCCCTCCCTTCTCGTCACCGCTACCATCTTCCTTGTGTCGCGCCACCATCACCACCCGCGTTGTCACCCGTCATCCCGCCCACTCGTCGTTGCCACTGTCACCACCGTTGTCGTCCTGCCAGTTGCTGCTCGCCTTGCCACCGTCCCACCGCCTATAACCCCCACCCCCTACCTATTAGCCCCTCTCACCTCCCGTCCTGCCTGCCACCCTTCCTCCCCCTCCTTTTCATGCCCTCCCCCCCACTACCCCTCCCACTCCTATTAGCCCGCCCATCTACCCTTTACTCACCCATTGTTGCACAGATTGGATGTTATATACTCGCGTAGTGAACACTGAAAGGTCTCAAGAACAAAAGAACTCTACTTTTTGCACAAAACTCAAGGTAGAAAGCATGCACGACATGAACAAGAGACCGATTGGGTGCAATCTCCCCCCATGCCTTGTGTGAGTGCTCCACAAAGCATGTATTTTTATGTATTAATCATCTTCAAGCTCAAATAATAGCCCAAATTACAAAATAGCACGCTTTTGGCTTTTGAGTTTCCTTTAGTACCAAATAGAAATAAAGCTAATGGGCGGGCGGGCGCCCAAAGAGTCAGGCATACCCAATACAATATCCAAATACAAATATCATAATCGTGCGCCCATGCACATACAAAATAATAAATAAATATCCAACGCCTTAATAAATAGGCACGACAAAATATAGACGCCATGCCTAAGGTATGCGCCCATCAAAACATAAGTGATAACTCAAATACATGCTATCCTCCAATGCTTTCCTCCGCCACTGCTGCTATCTCTACACATCAACTGAAGCATTCACAATCGTTAGTAAAATAATACAATTAAACCAACAAAAGTGAATACCTAGTAGTCTTCAGCTACATAAATAAATCAACTGGTTAGAAATCAATCCTAACCTTAATTTATCACGAGTGCGCACTCTAAGCTCATAAATGTTTATTAATTTAATATATATTTTACGGAATCACCCGCTATGGAATCACCCATGTACACACTAAATTAATGAAACGCCCGAAAAGGATAGGTGTCCCCATCAACTTCTCGCACAAAGAATCTACTTTGTGTATGAGCCCCGATCAACAAAGTTTACGGAATCCACCGTAAAACCTCATGGAATCCACCGTGGCACAGAATCCACCGTGAAATATGCCTCTTGGTATCATACCCCCAGGGTGGGATAGCAATTGTCCTTAATTGCTATTAGCTCAATGTGGAGCTGACAGAGTGGGGAAAGCATTTAAGTGTCTAGCGTGCATCCATTGGGCTTCTTCAACAGGATGATTTTTAAATTTGACCAAATATCTAGAATATCTACGGCCAGTTCTAGTGGTCATAAAGTCAGTATTTATGATAGCTTCAAGTTCAAGTATTTCAGTCTCTTCATCTAGCAAAGGTGGGTTTTCATAAACAGGATATACATGTAATTAGCCTCTAAAGGGTCGTAATAAACTAATGTGAAAGGTGTTGTGAATTTTCCAGTGAGGTGGTAGTTCTAACTTGAATGCATTGTCATTGATTTTGTGAATGATCTTAAATGGTCCATAGAATCTAGGTGCTAATTTCACAACTGGGTGTTTATCTACACTTTGTAATCTACGTTTTTATATTCTTGACCAAACATAGTCATCAACTTTGAAATTCATGGCCTGTCTTTTCTTATTGGCTTGTTTTGTATATGATTGCTAGGCTTTGGCAATCATGTCTTTAATCTCATCAACAATAGTAGCGTGCATGTTAGCAATATCATCAGCACTCTGAATTCTATTTGATAAAGATGCAACAAGTGTAGACAATCTATAACCATAAATCACTTCAAACGATGCTTTCTGTGTAGCTGTGTGTGGTGTATTGTTATATGCAAACTGCAGTAAATGCAAATGTGTGTCCCATGTCCATGGTTTAGAAATAGTGTAAGCACATAAAAGATATAAAATAGTACTGTTAGTGGCTTCTGTTTGTCCATTAGTTTCAGGATGAAATGCAGATGAAAAATCAATCTTTGTTCCTAGGTTAGCAAACAAAGTAATCCAAAAGTTATTACAGAATCTAGAATCACGGTCAGAAATAATAACTTTTGATAATCCATGATTAGTGAAAATAGTTTTCAAAAACAATTGTGCTGCTTGAGATGCTGTTAAAGTTTTCTTACATGAAATGAAATATGCTTGTTTACTAAACCTATCTACAATAGTCCAAATCATATTATGGTTAGCTTTAGTATTAGGTAAACCCGTAATAAAATCCATAGAAATCTGTTCCCATGGTCTTGATGAAATAGATAAAGGCATAAGTAACCCATATTGTTTACCATGATGTCTCTTAACTCTTTGACAAACCAAACATTCAGAAACAAAGTTAGATACATCAGTGTCCATATGTGGCCAATAAAAATCTTCAGTCAATATACGTAAAGTAGATATGATACCTCTATGACCTTGATATGGAGGACAATGAATCTCATTCAAAACAAAAGATCTAAATGGTACTATAACACATAATCTCTTTTCATAAAACATGAATCCATCATTGTAAGACAGTGAATCAATAGGAATCCAGTTATTTCCAACTAATTTATTCCAATCAGCATGAAAAGTAATGTCCTGATGAGAAGTATCTTTCATAGGGGTTAGAGAATCAAATGGTATAACAGAGATATTATGAATGGTCGGTCTTCTACTTAATGCATCAGCTACTACATTTTCTTTACCTGGTTGATATTGGATAAGGGGATGAAAACTCTGAATAAAAGCTGCCCATTTGATATGTCGGTCAGATATTTGAGGTTGACTAAGTAAATGTCTAATACTTTGTTGGTCAGTCTTAATCATAAACTCAGAACCCATTAAGTAATGTTTCCATTGTCTTAAAGCTTGTACAATAGCTAACAATTATTTATCATATGTGGAATATTTAAGTTTGGATGGTTTCAGTTTACAGCTAGAATAGGCTATGGGATGATTATCTTGCATAAGTATGGCTCCTATTCCAGATCCGCTAGCATTAGTAACTACTAAAAAGAATGGTCTATTAAAATCAGGTAGTTGTAATGCAGGAGCATGGATTAATGCATGTTTTAATAAATCAAAAGATTTTTGTTGATTATCAGACCAATGATAAACAATACCTTTATTTAAAAGTTTAGTCAAAGGTAAAGCAAGTAATGAAAAATTTCACACAAACTTCTTGTAAAAACTAGCAAGACCTAGAAAAGAACGTAACTCATGTACATTTTTGGGTATAGGCCAGTTCAATATTGCTTCTATCTTCTTAGGGTCAACCTTAATACCTTTTGATGACACAATATGACCTAAATATTCAATTTCTGTTTGAAAGAACTCACTCTTTTCCGGATTAGCATACAATTGATTATCTTTCAACAACTTGAAAACCAAAGACAGATGTTCATAATGCTCTTTCTCATTTTTATTGAATACCAAGATATCATCAAAGAATACTATAACACAATGCTGATATTTCAAAAATATGTGGTTCATCATTCTACTAAATGTAGCAGTGCGTTAGTCAATCCAAAAGGCATCACTAGAAATTCATAATGACCAAATTGTGTTCTAAATGCAGTCTTAAATATGTCAGATTTATCTAATCTCACCTGACGATAACCAAATTTAAGATCTATTTTACTAAATATGGCAGAACCTTGTAGTTTATCCATAAGATCATCTACCCTAGGAATTGGATATCTATTCTTTACAGTAATCTTATTTAGGGCACGATAATCAATGCACATACGATAAGTATTATTATTATTCTTTACCAACAAGAAAAGTACGCCAAATGGAGAACTACTAGGTCTAATTAATCCTCTGTTTAATAATTCCTCAACTTGATTTTGAATTTCTTTCTGCTCTATCTGGTTATGCCTATATGGTGCTTTACAAGGTGGTTGTGTACCAGGAATTAAATCTATTTTGTGGTCTTCAGGACGTGAAGGAGGTAGTCCAGGTGGTAGATCTTCAGCAAAACAATGTTTAAATTGTGCAATGAATTCTTTATGCCTAGGATGCATATGTTTTTCTTTAGCTTGAAGTTCATTCACCCAAATTAGATAAGATTTACTACTTTTGCGTAATGCACGTTTAGCTTGAGTATGAGTAAGCAGTGGGAAAGCATTAGATGCATGCATACCATACAATATAATGTTTTTTCCTTGAAAATAAATGTTAATTGAATGTGTGGAATAATCTATGTCAGGATTATGCTGATGACACCAAGGCATACCTAGGATAATATCACTGGACTATAATGGTACAACTAGAAAAATCCTTCTTTTAGTGTATTCACCAATTTGAATTTCTAAATGATGCATCTCTTGTGTTCCATTATACCTTGTGCCTAAGAATGCTGCTTTAATGCGATAATGCGTAGGAACAATTTGTAATTTCAATTCTTTCACTAACTTTGCAGAAATAAAATCATGTGTACTACCATCATCATGCAAAATAATCTTTTCTTTTCCATGCACTAAACATTTCATTGTCAACAAAGAATGTGGAGTTGGCATACCTGGTAAAGTATCCGAAGGAGTAGTAATGTCGTCCTCATCTTCCGTAAAGTCAGGCATTTCCTCATGTTCTTCATCTTTCATTGCTCCAAGATAGTTGATATGGACAAGTGGCTTCTTCGATTGGCAATTGGCTGCTAGATGTCCAGGTTGATGGCATTTGTAACACACTATAGGTTTGGCTTTAGATACATTGTTTGCAATGGCAGAAAGTCTAGGAATATTAGGATTTGGCTGTGAGGATGGCTTAGGGTTTTGATTGGTATTTGATGGCAAAGCAGGTGGTTTTGTCCAAGACTTACGGAAAAATGATGAAGGAAATCGACTTTGATTGAATGTTCTAAAATTTGAATTGAATTGCTTAGAACCATAGTTACCATTTGCTTGAAATTGTTATGGACGCTTGTCTCTTCCTCGAATCTTGTCTTCAGTATCATGAGCTAAAGAAATTGCATCCTCAAGAGTTGCAGGCTTGAACATATTGACTTTAGCGTAGTAATGCCCAAGTAATCCAAACATATACTTGCGCTTGTGAGTCGCTTCAGGTACGTCTTCAAGCATGCGTAATTGCAATAAGGCATTCCAAAACCATTTGGTGTACTGAGAAATAGGCTCACGATCTCTTTGCTGAAGAAGGTCCCATTGCTTTATGGCTTTTTCATGGAATTGTGGAGGAAGGAAATTCTGCATAAACTTCTTTTTGAAACTCTCCCAGGTAGTGGGACAATCTATACTCTTACGAACCATGGTCCACCAAAGAGATGCTCTATCCACTAAATGATTAGTGACACACTTGATTTTATATTTTTCAGCGTATGTCTCCTCATGAAAGTAATCATCAAAGTGACTGATGAATGCAAGAACAGTTTTTCCATCTCGAGTGCCATTGAAAGTACAGAATTTGAAATTTCTTTTACTTATCTTTGTTTCTTTGTGGATGGATTGAGCTTCGAGAGTCGCATCGATGGTTCGTCGGATAAGATCTTCGGGTTCCGGCCATCTTTGTCGGTAGTCGATCTTTGTAAATTGGCCAATTGAACTTGCAAGGCTTGCCAAGCTCTTCGTTCTTCGTCCAACTGCATCATAATTAAATCCAACTTTTGTTCCATCGTAGGTTTAGGAAGATCACCTTCAGCCATTAAATCATCCATATTTTGTTCCGTCATCCTGTAAAAATTCAAAAGACCTCACACTCTCAAAATCCAATTAGCGGGACGAGCGTGTTGAGATATCGAGCTCCACTCGTGATATGCTAGGGTGACCGTTGTGTATTTATGTCACCGACTTGTCAGTTGCAGACGCGGTTGGTACACCGCCCATGAATAATAGCTACATGATAGCTATCCTTATCTACTCTAGTTCGTGGCTCAGTTAGTATGCCACCTTAGTTAGTTGAGTTTGGTTTGAGACCCATATATAGGGTTCTTCTATTTCTTTGTACTTGAGTTCTTTTGGCTTACACAACTAAGAAGAGGAAAACTGTTTTCAGCCTCCACCCTTGTGTGTCTTCCCCCATTGTGCAAGCAAGAACGCTTCAAGCAAGACTCCTTCCTTCTCTCCCACAATCTTGACATGGTATCATAGCCTTGTTCGTGGTAAGGAGCTCAAGAAAGCAAGCCAAGCTCGCGGTGTTCTGGTAAGAGGAGCAGTGTTGCTTTCATTTTCTGTTTTGGGAGCAGATCTCTGCAGGTAGCACAGTCGGAAAGTGCAGGAGTGCATTGTCTCAGGTTGAGACACCCTTCGCGGTGAAGCAAGAGGGCAGTATATGCTGCGGCGCAGGGCTTTAGCCCTTGGCGACCTTGTTTTTTTGATTTGAGGCCATTTCGGAGCTTGTTTTGGAGGCGGAAGTTTTCTGCACGCACTCAGAAAAAGGCCCAGTTTTATGCTGTGCAGCCACTGTTCTACAGGTCGGTGAAAAGTTACTGTAGAAATTGCAACGTATGCTTGTGCGTAGAGACATTGGGAGTTACAAAATCATCCCTGTTGCCTGTTGATGCAAAATCGTCACTAGGAAGTGACTGTGTGGTCAAATACCACTTTCGCCAGTTTTGCAGATTTTCCCTTGTGAGGGTGAAGCTGTGTTTTTTTGCAGTGACAGAATTTTTTGCAGTGTTCTGTAATGGCATCTGATTCTCTTTCACAGATTGTCACTGAAAAGCTTGACAAGAACAACTTCCAAGCATGGAAGTTTAGAATGACGAATTTCCTTATGGGAAAAGGATATTGGGAATTTGTTGCAGGAAATGAAGAAGAACCAGTTCTTCCTGATGTTCCCAATCAACAGCAAATGCAGGCATTTAAAACATGGCATGAGAGAGCCAGGAAAGTTATGTAATGGCTGTCTATCAGCATTTCAGACTCTATGATTGTGCATATTCAGGATGCAAGTACGCCAAAGGAGGCATGGGATACTTTGTCAAAAATGTATAGGACAAATACGCAAGCCAGGAAAATGCAGCTCAAGCAAGAGTTGCATAATGTGCAAAGAGAAAATATGAGCATCAATGACTACCACATGAAAGTGAAGAAGATTGCAGATGCACTTGCTTCCATCGGGTCGCCAGTGGAAGATGATGATTTAGTTTCTGTGACCTTGAATGGTCTAGGAAAGGATTATGCACAGTTTCGGACATCCATTTCAGTTCGTGAAAGATTTCCTGATTTTGAGAAGCTGATTGCTCTTCTAATTTCTGAGGAGCAAAGAAATGGTGGTGCATCTTCTTCAGGAGGAACTTCAAAAGAAGCTGTCTTCTACTCAAATGCTGGAAGAGGTAGAGGCAGAGGTAGAGGAGGCCGATTTGGAGGCCGTGGCAGAAATCAGAATATGTAGCAAACTCAAGAAAACCAGTCCTATGGAGGAGGACGTGGTAACTCTAGAGGCAGGGGGAGCCAAAGAGGTCGTGGTGGATGGCAAAGAGGTCAAAATGCAAACAGTAATGTTGAATGCTACTACTGTGGTAAAATGGGTCATATGGCTAAAGACTGCTATAAAAAGCAGAATGACATCATGAATGGAAAACTGCAACAAGGGAATTATGCATCTTCTAGCAGACATGGTGATGATAGAAATGAGCATTTGTTCATGGTGCAGCACATGAACAATTCTGTGACAAGTGCAGAAGAAAGCAATGATGTATGGTATGTTGACTCAGGTGCATCAAACCACATGACAGGTCATGCAGAATGGATGGAGGATGCAAGGAAAATGGAAAAACCAGGATTTGTGGAGACTGGTGATGATACTGCACATCCTATTGTGCAGATTGGAAAAATTCCCTTGTCTATGCAGGATGGGAAAAAGAAATACCTGTCCGATGTATTTCATGTCCCGAATATCACCAAGAAAGCTTCAAGCAAGACTCATTCCTTCTCTCCCACAATCTTGACAGAGCGTAGCTCAAAGTCAGGTGTACAAGGCTTATAGATTTTTGTTTGGCTTTCATGGTCTTCGACTTTTACGGTTGCAGGATTTGAATCTTACATAAAATACATGCTTTGTGGAGCGCTCACACAAGGCATGGGGAGAGATTGCACCCAATTGGTCTCTTGTTCATGTCGTGCATACTTTCTACCTTGAGTTTTGTGCAAAAAGTAGAGTTCTTTTGTTCTTGGGGACCTTCCGACGCTCACTACGCGCGTTTACAACATCCGATCTGTGCATCAAAGCATCCACAAATGTCACCTGCACAGATAAAAAATGATTTTAGCATAATCAATTTAAATCATACAAAGCACGGTAATATAAATCCTAAAAAAATGATCTCACTTAAAATGCATATCTTATGTACCCTTATAAGCGATTAGTCAATGAATTGAGAAAGTGGATGCTGCAAGTATGAAGTATCCTATGGTCCCATGTCAATCTCCTGACACAACTCCACATACATTGCAAGGTCGTTAGATATGCCACCACAAAAGGATGAGTCCACCTCGTTCTCAAAGAATTCTTGGACTCCTGTATTTCCATCATTGCTACCCGATGTTGACTCCTCTACATGCTCCAAGCTTTCGGTGGCCTCCACCCCTTGCAATATCGACCCCTCTATTTGTATATTGTCCTTATCTATGCTCGGAACATCGCTTTGTTCATATACTCTCGCACTTCGGGGAGTTGAAGGTATAACATACCACCATCGAGGTTTTCAGGGTTTTAGATAGAAGATTACCTGTTCATAAACACGTACAAGAGAGATTAAACTATTGTGACATGTACCATGTCACAATACAATTAACAAACAAATGAGTTCATGCACCTGTTCACAATAGGCTGGCAATAAAAAGGTGTTGCACAAATCCGTCCATTTTTTTTCAGAATCTATTTCGAGAAATCTAGATGGACCTCGTCGAACTGTAGCTCCAGCTCCTTCAAGTACAACTTTGAACCACTGCACATCGAATAGTATGATGGAGAAGCTACGGTAATCCACCATAACAATACTTTGTAAGTTCCCAAAATACTCCATCTCATCTATAACCGTGTTTGGATCCATTGCTCGTCGTCGGCTCTCTTGCTCGAACCTTGCCATGATACCACAGTCTGTTGTGGAGCGCATTTTGTCAATACGCTCCATGCGAAAATGTCATCTGCGCGACTACACTGCACTATATATTTCGTATTGTACATTGAAACACTCAAATTAGTTGTCGCATATAAAATATAGATACGATAAATCCTAAACACGTCATCACCTTTGGACTACATCCCCTCGAGAATTCCAACTCCTTGGTTGAGACCTCCGTCCCTTCGTGAGATGCTACGGTCAAAGCTCCATGCAACCATCGTGTTGACATGAATTGCAGCATCTGCTCCATGTTCTCGGGATATCGAATCGGTCGAATGCGCGTACTACGTCGAAATTCAGATTACGCTTCCTCTCGATCTTGTCTAGCTTGCTGGTACCTGGCGAGCCACGTCTCCATAGAGGCATGGTGCAAAATACAAAAGTGATTCACCTTCTCCTCCATTGCAGCATCCATTCTTTTTTCTACCCCATTTCCAACCACCACATCTTTGGTCAGTCTATCATCGTCCTTCAGCGACCATAGCATATTGTTGTTTGGATCCACCATTGATAGCCATTGTGAAATATGCACTAGCGTCTCAGACACCAATGAACCTTCAGCCATGCTACCTTCTGGCCGAGCTCGTTGTCGCACAAAGCCTTTCAGGGTTTTCATGAAGTGCTCCTAGAAGAATATCCATCGCGTATGGACAGGTCCAGCAATCTCCACTTCATCTATAAGATACACAAGAAGGTGGATTTGTATCGTGAGCATGCTGGTAGGCAGGTATTTCTCAAAGAGACAAATCGTCTCCACTGATCCCCGCCTCGCGGATTTAATAGAGGACGTCTTAATCTCCTTCTATGAGATCCATTGTACTAAAGTCGACAACCTGTAAATGGCCCCGCGTATTTTTGGAGTAAGGCATCCTACAATCACGATTGGTAATACAAACTGCCACAAATGAGAAAGCATTATGAACAATGACTACACTCCAAATAGCAAAATACGCATGCCAATTACAATCCATTCATAGTACAAACCTGATATATCTTATGCCAGTCATGGGATTTTAGCTCTAATAATTGGTTGTCTTTAGAAAATGCAGACCTGAGAGAACGCATTATACACGTCGGAGTGTGGATAGACTTGACTATTTGCTTCACAATGCGCTCTTCTTTAGTGGACAAAACCCAAGGAGTGCGAGGTAGCTGCACGCGACCATCAACACTCGATTGTGGTCAAAGCGCCTCCATCTTGCCTACCTCCTTCAAATCCATTCATACCCCTATAATGTCTCTCTTTCCTGTGATGTGGTCCCATAGCAAGCTGCCCACGTTCTTGAAAATATACATGGGATCCAACAAGTGGTTGATTTGTAAGTGGGTCCAATATGGAAACTCATAGAAAATTGAGAACCGTCGCATTCCTTTGGATGTGACTCCGCGTGGACCATTTTCAGCTCATACCACGATTACAACTACAACCACAACCACGACTATGACTACGACCATGACTATGACTACGACTATGACCACGACCACGACCACGACTACGACTACGACTACGATTACGATCACGACCATGACCACGATTATGACTATGACTACGACCATGACCATGACCATGACCACGACCACGACCATGACCACGACCACGACCACGACTACCACTACCACTACCAGTATAATAAATAAGAAAAGAAAAAAAAACAACAATAACAACAACAACTACTACTACTACTACTACCACGACCACGGCCACGACCATGACCACGACTACCACTACCACTATGACTATCACTACCATTACCACTACCACTACCATTATAATAAACAAGGAAATAAGAAAAAAAAAAAACTACTACTACTACTACAATAAACAAGAAAAGAAGAAAAAACTACTACTACTACTACTACTACAAAAAATAAGAAAACTAAACAATAATAAACAAGAAAAGAAAAGAAAAACTAC